>NC_057797.1:91895958-92195958 GCF_018294505.1 Triticum aestivum | reverse complement strand
TCTATTTACCCTTCATAAGGACCCTTTTCGTCGAATCCGCTCCAACTAAAGTGGGAGAGACAGACACCCGCCAGCCACCTTATGCAACTAGTGCATGTCAGTCGGTGGAACCGGTCTCACGTAAGCGTACGTGTAAGGTTGGTCCGGCCCGCTTCATCCCACAATACCGCTGAAGCAAAATAAGACTAGTAGCGGCAAGAAAGTTTACAACATCTACGCCCACAACAAATTGTGTTCTACTCGTGCAAAGAGAACAACGCATAGACCTAGCTCATGATGCCACTGTTGGTTATTGTTGCAGAAAACAAAAAAAATTCCTACGTTTTCACCAAGATCCATCTATGAGTTCATCTAGCAACGAGTGAACGGATGCATCTACATACCTTTGTAGATCGCGAGCGGAAGCGTTCAAAGAACGGGGATGAAGGAGTCGTACTCGTCGTGATCCAAATCACCGAAGATCCTAGCGCCGAACGGACGGCACCTCCGCGTTCAACACACGTACGGTCAGCGTGACGTCTCCTCCTTCTTGATCCAGCAAGGGGGAAGGAGAGGTTGATGAAGATCCAGCAGCACGACGGCGTGGTGGTGGATGCAGCAGTCACCGCAGCAGGGCTTCGCCGAGCTTCTGCGAGAGGGAGAGGTGTAGCAGGGGAGAGGGAGGCGCCAAGGCCTCAGGGTGCGGCTGCCCCTCCCCCCCCCCCCTTTATATAGGCCCCCTGGGAGGGCCGGCCCAGGAGATTGAATCTCCCAAGGGGGGCGGCAGCCAGGGGGTGGAGTACCCCCCAAGGCAAGTGGGGCGCCCCCCCCCCCCCACCCTAGGGTTTCCAACCCTAGGCGCAGGGGGTGGGCCAAGGGGGGCGCACCAGCCCACTATGGGCTGGTTCCCCTCCCCACTTCCTCCCATGGGGCCCTCCGGGATGGGTGGCCCCACCCGGTGGACCCCCGGGACCCTTCCGGTGGTCGCGGTACAATACCGGTGACCCCCGAAACTCTCCCGATGGCCGAAACTGAACTTCCTATATATAATTCTTCACCTCCGGACCATTCCGGAACTCCTCGTGACGTCCGGGATCTCATCCGAGACTCCGAACAACTTTTGGGTTACTGCATACTCATATCTCTACAACCCTAGCGTCACCGAACCTTAAGTGTGTAGACCCTACGGGTTCGGGAGACATGTAGACATGACCGAGACGACTCTCCGGCCAATAACCAACAGCGGGATCTGGATACCCATGTTGGCTCCCACATGCTCCTCGATGATCTCATCGGATGAACCACGATGTCGAGGATTCAAGCAACCCCGTATACAATTCCCTTTGTCAATCGGTACGTCTTGCCCGAGATTTGATCGTCGGTATCCCAATACCTCATTCAATCTCGTTACCGGCAAGTCACTTTACTCGTACCGTAATGCATGATCCCGTGACCAGACACTTGGTCACTTTGAGCTCATTATGATGATGCATTACCGAGTGGGCCCAGAGATACCTCTCCGTCATACAGAGTGACAAATCCCAGTCTCGATTCGTGCCAACCCAACAGACACTTTCGGAGACACATGTAATGTACCTTTATAGTCACCCAGTTACGTTGTGACGTTTGGTACACCCAAAGCACTCCTAAGGCATCCGGGAGTTACACGATCTCATGGTCTAAGGAAAAGATACTTGACATTGGAAAAACTCTAGCAAACGAACTATACGATCTTGTGCTATGTTTAGGATTGGGTCTTGTCCATCACATCATTCTCCTAATGATGTGATCTCGTTATCAATGACATCCAATGTCCATAGTCAGGAAACCATGACTATCTGTTGATCAACGAGCTAGTCAACTAGAGGCTTACTAGGGACATGTTGGTGTCTATGTATTCACACATGTATTACGATTTCCGGATAACACAATTATAGCATGAATAAAAGAAAATCATCATGAACAAGGAAATATAATAATAATCCTTTTATTATTGCCTCTAGGGCATATTTCCAACACCTGTTTCGAGTTGCAAATATTAGCAACAGAACCAGTATCAAATCCCCAGGCGCTACTGTGAGCATTAGTAAGGTACACATCAATAACATGTATATCAAATATACCTTTCACTTTGCCATCCTTCTTATCCGCCAAATACTTGGGACAGTTCCGCTTCCAGTGACCAGTCCCTTTGCAGTAGAAGCACTCAGTCTCAGGCTTAGGTCCAGACTTGGGCTTCTTCACTTGAGCAGCAACTTGCTTGCTGTTCTTCTTGAAGTTCCCATTCTTCCCCTTCTTCTTGAAACTGGTGGTCTTGTTGACCATCAACACTTGATGCTCCTTCTTGATTTCTACCTCCGCAGCCTTTAGCATTGCGAAGAGCTCGGGAATTGTCTTATCCATCCCTTGCATATTATAGTTCATCGCGGAGCTCTTGTATCTTGGTGGCAGTGATTGAAGAACTCTGTCAATGACACTATCATCAGGAAGATTAACTCCCAGCTGAGTCAAGTGGTTGTGGTACCCAGACATTCTGATTATATGTTCACTGGCAGAACTATTCTCCTTCATTTTGCAGTTGTAGAACTTATTGGAGACTTCATATCTCTCAATTCGGGCATTTTCTTGAAATATTAACTTCAACTCTTGGAACATCTCATATGCTCCATGACGTTCAAAACGTCGTTGAAGTCCCGGTTCTAAGCCGTAAAGCATGGCACACTAAACTATCGAGTAGTCATCAGCTTTGCTTTGCCAGGTGTTCACAACATCTGGAGTTGCTCCTGCAGTGGGTTTGGCACCTAGCGGTGCTTCCAGGACGTAATTCTTCTGTGCAGCAATGAGGACAATCCTCAAGTTACTGACCCAGTCCGTGTAATTGCTACCATCATCTTTCAACTTAGCTTTCTCTAGGAACGCATTAAAATTCAACGGAACAACAGCACGGGCCATCTATCTACAACAACATAGACATGCAAAATACTATCGGGTACTAAGTTCATGATAAATTAAAGATCAATTAATCATATTACTTAAGAACTCCCACTTAGATAGACATCCCTCTAATCATCTAAGTGATCACGTGATCCATATCAACTAAACCATGTCCGATCATCACGTGAGATGGAGTAGTTTTCAATGGTGAACATCACTATGTTGATCATATCTACTATATGATTCACGCTCGAACTTTCGGTCTCAGTGTTTCGAGGCCATATCTGCATATGCTAGGCTCATCAAGTTTAACCCGAGTATTCTGCGTGTCCAAAACTGGCTTGCACCCGTTGTATGTAAACGTAGAGCTTATCACACCCGATCATCACGACATGTCTCAGCACGACGAACTGTAGCAACGGTGCATACTCGGGGAGAACACTTATACCTTGAAATTTAGTGAGAGATCATCTTATAATGCTACCACCGAACTAAGCAAAATAAGATGCATAAAGGATAAACATCACATGCAATCAAATATAAGTGATATGATATGGCCATCATCATCTTGTGCCTTTGATCTCCATCTCCAAAGCACCGTCATGATCTCCATCGAAGCATCTTTGTCGTATAGCCAACTTTTGCTTCTACGACTATCGCTACCGCTTAGTGATAAAGTAAAGCAATTACATGGCGATTGCATTTCATACAATAAAGCGACAACCATATGGCTCCTTCCAGTTGCCGATAACTATGTTACAAAACATGATCATCTCATACAACAATTTATATAATCATGTCTTGACCATGTCACATCACAACATGCCTTGAAAAAACAAGTTAGACATCCTCTACTTTGTTGTTGCAAGTTTTATGTGGCTGCTACGGGCTTCTAGCAAGAACCATTCTTACCTACGCATCAAAAACCACAACGTAGTATAGTGATTGCTTTTTGATCTTCAGAAAGAACCCTGTTCATTGAAACCGATTCAACTAAATTTGGAGAAACAGACACCCACTAGCCACCTGTGTGCGAAGCACATCGGTAGAACCAGTCTCGCGTAAGCGTACGCGTAATGTCGGTCTGAGCCGCTTCATCCAACAATACCACTGAATCAAGAATCAACTAGTGACGGCAAGCAATATGTATATACTCACGCCCACAACTCCTTTGTATTCTACTCGTGCATATAACATCTACGCATAGACCTGGCTCGGATGCCACTATTGGGGAATGCGGAAATTTCAAAAAAAATCCTACGCACACGCAAGATCCATCTAGGTGATGCATAGCAACGAGAGGGGAGAATGTTGTCCACGTACCCTCGTAGACCGTAAGCGGAAGCTTTATGACAACGCGGTTGATGTAGTCATACATCTTCACGATCCGACCGATCCTAGCACCGAAGGTACGGCACCTCCGCGATCTGCACACGTTCAGCTCGGTGACGTCCCATGAACTCTAGATCCAGCTGAGGTCGAGGAAGAGTTTCGTCAGCACGACGGCGTGATGACGGTGATGAAGAAGTTATCGACGCAGGGCTTCGCCTAAGCTCTACAACGATATGACCGAGGTGGAAATCTGTGGAGAGGGGCACCGCACATGGCTAAACAATCAACTTGTGTGTTTATGGGGTGCCCCCCTCCCCCGTATATAAAGGAGTGGAGGAGGGGAGGGCCGGCCCTCTCATGGCACGCCCAAGGGGGGGGGGTCCTACTCCCGGTGGGAGTAGGATTCCCCCTTCCCTAGTTGGAGTAGGAGAGGAAGGAAGGGGAAGAGAGAGGGAAGGAAAGGGGGGGCCGGCCCCCCACCCAATTCGGATTGGGCTTGGGGGGTGCGCCCTCCACCTTGGTCGCCTCCTCCTCTCTCCCACTAAGGCCCAATAAGGCCCATTGACTCTCCGGGGTGTTCCGGTAACCCCCCGGTACTCCGGTAAATGCCCGAACTCATCCGGAACCATTCCGATGTCCAAACATAGCCTTCCAATATATCGATATTTATGTCTCGACCATTTTGAGACTCCTCGTCATGTCCGTGATCACATCCGGGACTCTGAACTACCTTTGGTACATCAAAACACATAAACTCATAATACCGATCGTCATCGAACGTTAAGCGTGCGGACCCTACGGGTTCGAGAAGTATGTATACATGACCGAGACTCATCTTTGGTCAATAACTAGTAGCGGAACCTGGATGCTCATATTGGTTCCTACATATTCTACGAAGATCTTTATCGGTCAAACCGCATAACAACATAAGTTATTCCCTTTGTCATCGATATGTTACTTGCCCGAGATTCGATCGTCGGTATCATCATACCTAGTTCAATCTCGTTACCGGCAAGTCTCTTTAGTTGTTCCGTAATGCATCATCTCGTAACTAACTCATTAGTCACACTGCTTGCAAGGCTTGTAGTGATGTGCATTACCGAGAGAGCCCGGAGATACCTCTCCGACAATCGGAGTAACAAATCCTAATCTCGATCTATGCCAACTCAACAAACACCATCGGAGACACCTGTAGAGCATCTTTATAATCACCCAGTTACGTTGTGACATTTGATAGCACACTAAGTGTTCCTCCGGTATTCGGGAGTTGCATAATCTCATAGTCATAGGAACATGTATAAGTTATGAAGAAAGCAATAGCAACAAACTAAACGATCATAGTGCTAAGCTAACGGATGGGTCAAGTAAATCACATCATTCTCTAATGATGTGATCCCGTTCATCAAACGACAACTCTTGTCCATGGCTAGGAAACTTAACCATCTTTGATTAACGAGCTAGTCAAGTAGAGGCATACTAGTGACACTCTGTTTGTCTATGTATTCACACATGTACTAAGTTTCTGGTTAATACAATTCTAGCATGAATAATAAACATTTATCATGATATAAGGAAACATAAATAACAACTTTATTATTGCCTCTAGGGCATATTTCCTTCATATATAGGTGGGAGAGAGGGGAGGCAGCCAAGGGGCGCCCTAGGGTTGGCCGTCGCCCCCTAAGGGCCCTCCCTTGCCATGCACCCCCCCCCCCCCTTCCATGTATGCATGAAGGGGAAGGAAAGAGTGGGGTGAGGGAAGGAAGTGGAATCCTAATCCACACTTTCCTTTCCCTTCCTCCATTTCCTTCTCCTCCTATAACCTTATAGGGCGCACCAGCCCCTTGTGGGCTGGTTTGTTCCTTCACAAGGCCCATATGGCCCATATGATTGCCGGGGGTACCCGAAACACCTTCCGGTGACCCGATAAGTACCTGATACCCTCTGAAACACTTTCGGTGTTCGAATACCATCGTCCTATATATCAATCTTTACCTTTCGACCATTTCGAGACTCCTCGTCGTGTCCGTGATCTCATCTGGTACTCCGAACAACATTCGGTCACCAAATCACATAACTCATATAATACTATATCGTGATCGAACGTTAAGCGTGCGGACCCTACGGGTTCGAGAACTATGTAGACATGACCGAGACACCTCTCCGGTCAATAACCAATAGCGGAACCTGGATGCTCGTATTGGCTCCTACATATTCTATGAAGATCTTTATCAGTCGAACCATTATGACAACATACGTTATTCCCTTTGTCATCGGTATGTTACTTGCCCGAGATTCGATCGTCAGTATCTACATACCTAGTTCAATCTAGTTGCCGGCAAGTCTCTTTACTCGTGCCGTAATACATCATCTTGTAACTAACTCATTAGTCACTTTTCTTGCAAGTCTTCTTATGATGTGTATTACCGAGAGGGCCCAGAGATACCTCTCCGATACTCAGAGTGACAAATCCTAATCTCGATCTATGCCAACCCAACAAACACCTTCGGAGATACCTGTAGAGTATCTTTATAATCACCCAGTTACGTTGTGATGTTTGATAGCACACAAGGCATTCCTTCGGTATCCCGGAGTTGCATAATCTCATAGTTGAAGGAATATGTATTTGACATGAAGAAAGCAATAGCAATAAAACTGAACAATCAATATGCTAAGCTAACTGGTGGGTCTTGTCCATCACATCATTCTCCTAATGATGTGATCTCATTCATCAAATGACAACACATGTCTATGGTTAGGAAACTTAACCACCTTTGATTAACGAGCTAGTCTAGTAGAGGCTTACTAGGGACACCGTGTTTTGTCTATGCATCCACACATGTATCAAGTTTCCGGTTAATACAATTCTACCATGAATAATAAACATTTATCATGGTATAAGGAAATATAAAATAACAACTTTATTATTGCCTCTAGGGCATATTTCCTTCAAAATCCACAAGTCCCTTGATACCATTGCTTCTAATATGGTGGTCGCCTCTTTGGTGTGACATTGGTACACCATGTGTAAATCTTTGGGGCAGTTCTTCCATTGTCAATGCATGCAAACAATTTTTTTGACTATTTACTGTGAAGCAACAACTCCACTACATGCAATCAATTGAACCAAGTATACATGGAAAACCTCTTGCTGCTCCAATAGCCATCAACCTTCCTCTATATTGCATAGTTGGTTCTCTCAGATACTCCACTCCAAACACTTGCACCATGATGCAGTCAAATCTCAGTGGTATCAAGTCATGTGCTCTCCCCCATCCGGACTATCTTCACGACTGTATCAATGGTGGTACCTACAACAAGCATCCTTGGTGTAGCCATGCATTTCTGCAAAGGAAAGAACGAGAGTTTTCCGCAACAATCCTTCTTGATACTGAAGTAGGGATCATGTGCCTCCACTCTCTCCGTCACGCACAAGAATAATGGTTCGCGCATAGGGTGGCATCGACGAAAAAATGTTTCAGCGAATGTTGGTATGGGGTGAAAATAGTCCTTGTAAAGCAGCTTTGCGATCCTATCCCGGTTGTAAGCTCTCATCCCTTTGATCGAACCCTTGAAGTTCAGAATCTGCTCCATTTCCCCCTGGATGCTCATCATCATCTTATCATCTTCGTCGTTCGAATCTGAAGAATCAAAGAACTCCTTTTGAATTAATTCATCAATCTCCTTGTGTTGATACTCTTCATCTGACAAACCCTCCAAATCCATCGTTTCGCCTACAAAACAATCAAAAAAACTTCTCGAACAATTTTTTGCGCACATAGGGGGCAAGGCATACTATGAGAAGAGCCGGACGTAGCATGGCGGCGACGCTGATGGGAAGGAGTTTTATGGTTGTGGGGGCGGCGCTGAGTGGTCGGGATGGCAGTGGAGCTAGGAGAAGGCCAGCGCGGACGAGGAAGAAGAGAGGGGGGGAAAAGGACCAGTCCGACTAGGTTGGGGGAGGAGGAGAATTTGATGAAATTTTTGGTGAGCCCTTTCTGTCAGATCTTACGTGGTGGATGCATCCAGGCCTTCCCATATTTTCCCTAGATATGGCTGGATATGGGAGTGCTGGTCAGCCTGGACCTCCCATATTTGGTCTAGATATGGGCTGGATATGGAAGTGTTGGTCAGTCTGGACATATAGGGCTGGTTTGAGGATATCGGTTGAGTTGTAATTTTATGACAGGTCATTGACCAGACCGTTCGTCTGGACGTATCGCGGGGCATTTGAGGAGCCTGGTTGTAGATGCTCTTACATTACAAGGTCCCTTTGAGGAGGTGTGCGGCCTCTCCCCTCTAATTGAAAATCTACTGGTTATCTATGTGGTTTGTGAATAAGAGTCATTTTGACGAAGGATAAACTGCAAAGCGTAGTTGGGAAGGTAGTAGACGATGTTGCTTTTGTGATCACGACGAAACAATAGAACATGTGTTTCTCCTTTGCCCACTTGCAAAGTTACTATGGCGGATCATTCACGTATCCTTTAATGTTGCTCCGCCCGTCTCGGATACACATTTATTTGGGACTTGGTTAACCGGGATTAAGCCTAAAACTACGGCACATATTTGAGTAGGAGTGTGTGCGTTACTTTGAGCCATTTGAAATTGTCGGAATGATGTTGTCTTTAACAGACAAACCATCACAAAAAATTTGCAAGTTATCTTCAAGGCGTCAGCTTGGATACCTACATGGTCCTTATTCAGCCATGTGGACCACATGGAGCTTTATGGATATTGGGTTGCAACCGATGAAAGATGGTTGCACGATATATATATATATATATATATATATATATATATATATATATATATATATATATATATATATATATAACCAGTTTGGATGGCGGTCCAACAATAGAATAGTTGTTTAGTCATCTTTATCTGTTTTCGCCTCACCGGTTGTGGCATATCATTTTGTTCTTTCTTTGAGGTCCGTAAGACTCTTTGAGACCTTGTTTTGAACTTGGACGTTTAATCATATGGCTGTGTGCATCAAGAGATGCAGAGGCCGGCCGGGGGTATTCCTCCTTTTTGAAAGAAAAAAAAATCTGAGCTACGAACACACAAGTTATCTCCTAGCAAAGAAGAAAAAACGCAAGTCATCTCAGCTTCACCAATATACTCTAACAATAACAAACTAAATGCGCAGTACAGATGTTAAAAGAAATTGAGTGCACAGTGCCAACACCCAACAAAGTTGAAGTTCTGGCTTTAGCTAAATGTTCAAAGATGAAAGATGTGGTTCAATAATGCACATCACCTGACCACAATATCCCAAAGCCGTTGCCAATTGTGGTCAAAGGAAAATACTGAAGAAAAAAAGTTTTGATCCCGAACCTCGCGGCATGTATATGCTACTGTACTGTGGTGTCAACTGGACCGAGTAGAAATGACAATCTGAAAGATACAGAAACGACTGACACGGGCATAAGATCAACACGCTCATTTGCAGCGGTGTAGCACGCGAGATGAGCAACACAACATTTATCTTCTCACTTCATCAGCAAAACTACGAACCCTACCAGCGAAACAATCATCCAGCTGAATGGCTGGACCGAAGGAGCCCAGTTGGAGCCCGGGGGAGCAGGGGAGTAGTCGCCGGAGTCGGTGCTGGTGCTGAGCACGACGACCACCCAGTCCCCCTCGTTGGCGATCCCGACGCCGGAGTACTTGGTGTCGTTGAGGAACCGGTTGTACTGTGACTTGGTGTAGTTGGTCAGCACAACGTCGGCCACGAGTCCGGGCACGCATGCCGGCATCACCTGCCCGTCCTCGGTCACCGACGCGTTGAGGTGGCAGCGGTCGAGGAACTGGGGGTAGTCGGGGAACTGCGGCTCGGTGCCGGGGACGGTGTTGGCTCCGGTGGTGTTGGTGCACTCCTGGCCCTTGAACTTCTTCGCTAGCTGCTCGGCCAGGCAGTCGGCATTGCTGTTCTCGGTGAGCGCCGGGACCTTGAGTGAAGCTCTGTAGCTGTTGATCCCCTTGAGGAGCTGGTTGTCCTCCCCTGAAAACAGTAACCAGTATTAAGGAAGCAGTTTAATTACACGGTGACTTTTTTTCCCGATAAAGGGCGTTTTATTAGCTCGTAATGAAGCATCGAGGGGATACAAACACAATGAGCACACAATCGGCCTCTGCACGACTAGGATGTGCACATCAAACATGAACGCGCCCACACAAAGGATCGCGCAGGCAACAAGGTGATAGGCTGCAGCATCAAAACAATGGGTGCAGAGTTCTCTTCATTTTGTGGCTAAAGCAACTATTTTGTGAGTGAGTACCCAGATTTCTACGAAGCAAAAGCACTCCCAAGTTTTTTTATTGCTGAATAACTCTTCCAGTATAAGTTACTACGGAGTAGATCATAGTACTACCTCTGTACCAAAATGTAGGGCGTTTTTTTGGTTTTGCACGGGGCATAAAAAACGGCTTACACATTTTGTTACGGAGGGAGTACCAATTAAGCGTTGTGTTCACCAACTCAAACAGCGAGCCGTTCATTTGTGGCCACGACCGTGCCCTGCAACAGAACATGAGCACCAGCAACCGAACACGAGCACCAGCAACCAGCTGGAGCGAACAGAAGAACACTGCAATTGCTCACCAACGAGACCTGACCATCAGATCATGCATGCTGAATCTTATCTGTGCTGCAACAATTTGACTAATTATCGTGTCTAAATGGAAGCTAAAACAGAGTAAGAGATCTTGGAAGACCCGATCTCAGACGATAGGCAACGGTAGGCAACCCACTAGAACCGCTTAGTGACATCCAAGAACTCGGCACATCGGTAGGCAACGGCAAGCTAAGTAGAATTCAGGAATTAGGATGCTATGTACCACTGAAAATGAAATTCAGACGAACATCCTCGCCTGGAGCAGGTTCCTAGTCCATACGCCTACACTATGCCCATCCTCCTAAGCGGTTAGATTACAAGAACCACCGCGCGGATCAGATCCGGCCGAAGAGCTGAACCGAATCACAAATGCAGCAGCGAACGAAAGAAAAGAAGAGCAGCGCCTGCTCTTACCGTCAGATCTGGCGGGGTGCAGGAGGGAGGAGGCGACGGCCAGGAAGCAGAAGAGGGCGGCCCTGGAACTGGAACCCATTTGCCCCGACAATCCACCGAGCTCCACCGCTGCGCGCACCCTCCGACGGGTAGGGTGGCGGGTATATAGGGGGGAGTGAGGAGGAAGGAAGGAAGGAGGCGAGCTGCTGCTGTCTGCGGCCAACCACTGCCACTGCACTTGCTTACTCCTCTGTCCTAAAAGGTAAAAGCGGCGCTGTTGTTAACGGAAGTGTTCTTCTGCCGGCGTTAAAATGGTTTACCTGCCGTCGCTTTCTTGGTAGGAAAAGAGATCCCTAACTAACACTGTCGGTGCGCTACTAATAAAAGGCGCCCGGCAACGTGCGCGGCAGTGGCAGATTGATTACGTGAAGCAAACGAATTAAGAAAGCGGCGCACCGCGGGTTTTCCATTGAGTTGGTACCACCGGACCGGACCGACGCCGGGACGGGCGGACAGCTCAACGCAGGGCGTCGGTGTTGCTTTCTCCTTTTCTTCCTACCAAATCCATCCGATGTTTCGAGAGGTTCGGGTCTATTTCAAACCGTCGATTTGAAATATGATGAGGATTCGAGTCGTGATTATCTTTATAAAATGAACGTGAATGCATACTTCATGAAAGATGGAAGCGGAGCCACGGCAGCGCTTCTTTGAAACCACTGGGGTGAGGCTCTTGCTGGGTCAACAACATGTGCTTGATGCCGCTGCAACGGAAGCTTTGGCATTGAAGAATGGTATGGAGCTAGTGCACTAGTAGAAAACTAATCTTTCATCCGAAGCACTAGTTCCGGTCGGGTTTGGGCCCGGGACTAATATGAGTATTAGTCCCGATTCCAACGGCTATGAGTGGACGGGGGCCCGGTCAGGATTAGTCATGTTGCTCGTCATGTCGCCGTACCTAGCACCCCCCTACGTCGAAGGCTCGAGACCACTTCTCCTTCAAAGGAAGGTGTGTCTGTATGAACTCCGAGCCATCATTGAACACAAACTTTAAGAGGTGATTCAGCCTTTGCTGGAACATGAAAGGCTCAAATTCACAGCACACGAGCTTCAATGCGTCAGTGCAGTCTTTGTTCTTTACCCTGGAGTAGAAGTTCTGTATGAAATGCCTCATGCACCATCTGTGAATCACATTCGGATAACCTTCTAATTGCACGCACATGGCGTTGATGATACCAGGGTGTCGGTCAGATATGATGCATGGTGACCTGTCAGCGCCCAGAACGTGCACCCGGAGAAGAGTTAGAAACCATTCCCAGTTGGAATTGTCTTCCCGTTCGACGAGACCGAAAGCAAGGGGCACGAGCTGATTGTCGGCATCACAGGTTATGGCCACCAGAAGCACGCCTCGGACCTTGCCGGACAAAAACATTCCGTCAACAGAAAGAACTGGCTTGCAGTGACGGTACTCCTCTATGGACGCCCCGAAGGCCCAGAATGACCTCCTAAACACGGTGAATCTCCTGTCCCACCCCTCCGAGGTCTTGTCTGGGTATCCCTCCACCTCGTACACCATTCCTGGATTGCGGGCTTTCATCGCCTGAAGTTGTTTTGGGAGCAGACCGTACGACTCCTCCCAGTCACCGTATACCATCTTTAGAGCCAGCTGCTTGGCCCTCCAGGCCTTTCCATACTTGACATTGTACTCAAATATCATGTTTATGTAATCATGAAGCTGTGACGCGGACTGTGTCGGCTGCTTGGCGATGGCATGTTTCAGACGCTGGCCGATGAAGCTGGACGCCAGCTGCCGGTGATGACCTTCTATGCGGTCTCTCCCGCATTTGTGCGATCCTACGCAGCTAACGATCTTCCATCGATCGTCAGGGTTGCGCTTCCTGGCACACACCTTCCAGGGATAGCCTTGCTCCCTGTTCTCACACCACACCACGAATTGCTCTTTTTTGTCTGACTTTCAGACTATGTAAGGCCGATAGTGTTGCACTGCATACTCCTGTAGCATATCTTCATGTCTAGCATTGAGCTGAACACAAGCCCTGGATATATTGAAGGCTTGGACCTTGGACTTATCTTCTCTTCTTCCAATGTCTGAGGCCTTGGCACCGCCACTGCCTCCGGAACGACCGAGGGCATGTGCCGGCGTCATATCTTTCCTTCCATCCTTACTACAGAACTTCCATCGACATCCATCACTTGCCTCACCTTATCAGCAAGTTCAACCAGAGTTGGATCCTTTGGAAAACATAACACATGGCTTTGGGTGTTCACAAACTCCACACCGGTGCTGCCAGATTGGATGTTAAGAACACCGCCATGATGTAAATGGACTACGCTACGATACACCATCCTACATAAAAAGGCAATATAGCCAACATTAACCCAGAAACAGGTTCCGCATACAAGAAACTATTCCCACTTGCTAGCACCCTCCTATTACCTAATGAACAACTGATATACATGCTCTAAGGTTGATTCGTAACAAGATTACCTAATGGTTTGCCCAGATCTGGAAGCTTCTGTGTCGTCTCCACCGTCGGACTATCCGACCACCGTGGATTTGGGGTTGGGGTCGAGGTTGGTAACAGTGGCCTTAAGGGAAGAGGGGCCTGCCGCCGGCAGCAAGCTTCCAATGGGTCGTCGCTTCCGTGGGGAACACCCGGAGGAGCCGACGAGGTTGGGTGAACCGCGAGTGTGGCTCTGTGGAGGGGACGACTTGGTTTCGGGGGGAGGGGGGAGCAGAGCTCAAATGGACAAATTCCAAGGAGCCCTAGAAGGGACACGTCACCCGACGGCATGACCAGCCTATCTGACAATGACACGCCTAACTCTAAGACGGCACCATAAACGGCCTGACACGAAGTTCGTGGGCGGTTCATGGCACTATAGTGTCAAGTTAAAAGGCGAGGTTGCGGTGTTATGCTACGCCATATGCAAGGGCGTACTTACAACGTCCAGATGCCAAAAAGGAAGGCGTCGTGGACTGGACACGCCATATTGGTTGACGTATTCATATTCATGTGCAGACACCTACCACTTAGGCGTTTCATCCTTACATAAGAACATCTTATAAGTGTAACGCCTTACAATGTGGCGCGTCAGGCCGATGCCACGCTGGTGGCGTGACCGACAACCGGGGCCAGTCAAAGGCACCTTGGCGTGCGGCGCCTCAACGTGCAAGTGTGGCGCCTACGGGGCAGGCACGAATGGTCTTCTGTGTGTGTGTGTGTGTGGGGGGGGGGGGGGGGGGGGGAGTCAGTGGGCAATATAAGGCAGCCCAGGGTCTATACGCCGATAGGCAGATCACACGCGGGGCAGCATGCAACAGGGCGCTCGTGGGCGTACAGACCCCACCCAATGAGGGGGAAGGGGTGGGGGGGTGTCAGTGGGCAATATAAGGCAGCCCAGGGTCTATACGCCGATAGGCAGGGCACTCGTGGGCGTACAGACGCCGCCCAATGACGGTGACCCCGGGTGCAACCCCTAGGTCCACCCATCATGAACCGCCCAGCCGGGTCGGGTACAAGCCATCTCAAATCGAAAGGATCAAACGCGGGCGAAGGGAGCACAGCCCAAGTTTTTAAAGGCAGTCTTCAAGAAAGAAAATACATGGTGCAACATCCAAGAGACAGGATTCGTCTGCCACAATTATGACAAAAGTCACAACAATTATTTGTTGAATCTCATTCTCTAGGAGTCATGTCTCGGTTTCGAAATTGGACATGTTACCGTTGGTTCATTCATGCCGCCCAGCTAAACCAACAAAATCAGACTATGTCAATACCGGCAGGAAAACAGAGCTGCACCCCAGCTTCCTCCTTTATCTACACTAACACGATACAAGCTAGCGGACCGGTTCTGCTACATAAGGTTATATTCACAGGAGATATTAACTAGGGAGACACTAGTTGCTCATTAGGCTACAAAATGTGATTCGCGTCCCTCAGAACCATGGGTGCCATGTCGGATCCATCATGCACAGGTTCCTCGAAGATAGCGCGGATTCCACCAGTTCTGTAACGCCTCTTTGGACAGACTGGGGCGGTTCTGTTGTGCTCTCCTCCTGAAATACCAAGAAAATGGTCAGAGATCGCACAACCTAAATGTCATCTGCAAAGATCAAGCGCCACGCAAACATCATCTTCAAGAAACTGCAAGAAACTGCATACCTCATCAGCAAGATAATGTGGTGATATGGATTTGATACGGTTGATGACGTGATCCACATTGTGTATAACCTTTTGCTGGAAATCCAATGGATTGATCATTCCAGCGGCAACTGGAACAGACGGAATGCCAAGCGGCCTTCTCCATGACCAAGATAACAGCTCGTCGCGGAAAAACATAGCCAGATGATGCCATATGTGTTGGGTTTGCTGAAAATCATAATAGCAGCAATTTCAACATGTGGCGCATGTACAACTAAATAGATGCACCCTATAATGAATCTTCAAGCAGAATCGGTACCAAGATAAGATCCTATCTATCTTAGTCTTAGAGAATATATCCTAAAAGAATCACCTATGCTGGGTGGAAATACTCACTTTAGGTGAAACCACAGACTGGGCAGCAGAACACATGGCAGAAACGATGAGACCTTCAACGCCAAAATTTGAGAAGAAAGCTTGCATGTTGCGTGTCAGCCTAAATGGAACTAGCTCATTGAACTCAATCAATCCATTTGGATCATAAGCTGCAAAAAAAAAAATCAAATGTGAGTGATCATCAAGTTCCACATGCCATATTTACATAGATTGATTATTGACCCTCAAAAAGAAAAGGATTAATGATCATCAAGAAGAATACCTGGATGGAAGTCAGTCTGGAAGATCTTCCCGGTATTTTTCGCAAACAGAATTTTGTTAGGAGCCCTGCCACCAATCTGCAACATGTATGACATGAAGCAGGACAGAGCCACTTGGATTGCAAACTGTTTCTTGAAAGTCCAAAGGTGGTTGCCAGTTGGCAGAATCTTGTGCATGTACTGGGAGAAGATATTATCATTTACAATACTTTTAGTAATTTCATTGTATGCTTGCAAACGCAGTTCCACCACTTGTTCAGGAGAAACCTGCCCTGAGATGGCTTGATTTAGCTGCTCTTTAAAAATTGTTATAGGTGAATCAGCTTCTCTGTTATGCCGTGCACAGTTGATTTCATAAACCTCAAGGAAAGTGCTGTACATCAAATCATCCTCTACCATCCGAACCTGAATAATAAAAATTGCAATGTCAAGACATGTTCATTACATAATACCTTGAACCTAAAAGTTCAGGATAACAGATTATTATCAGGTAAAGAATAGGGCAGAACCAGGGGGTTAGTTCACCTGAGACCAAACAGGAATAATTATCGGGGTATGGATAGCAAGATGGCGACGTCTAGACTCCTTGTGTTTGTCAAACATTTTGTTTAGCACACGGAAAAGCTGCAGCATTCTTTCATCACTCCGAGCATTCGGAGTCAATGATGTCTGAACAATAAAATGGCGCTGCGAACCATCAGAACCAATAAGTGTCAGGCGCCGAAAGCTACTACCATGTCTCCGGACAATTGGTATATCAGGTCCAACTCTGTCCAACTTGACAGTGTGGTCAGGCGCAACCTCCTGCAAAAGAAATGCAAAGTGAGATAATACAAACAATAACCAGTGCGGGTCAAGAACTGGTGGGTAGCATAAAACTTTCAAAAGAATGTGGAGCATTATCTTCATCTGACACCGATCATGAGTGAAATAGTTCAAAAGAATAAGGACCGACCTGATCTGTAAAATACTGCCCCGGGAGTTCTACGTCAACAACATGAAAATCCCTAAGTACTTTACTTTCTTCCTCTAGCTTTAATACAGCAGGAAATCTGTCCTCAACATTACTCTGCAGAATATTCTTCCAGTGCTTCAATCTCTCAGTAAGTTCAGCAAGGGTTGATGGAAATGTAGTAGCACTATCTGGGTCAAGGTCACGCTCAAAATCTTGCTTGTACTCCTTGACAAAATCAACGTGTTTGTTAACAGCATCTTGTGAAAAGCAAGCCCTGCACACACCAGAAAGCTCCTTCTTGAGAGATTGCGGAACCTCGCCTGTGGTTGCAGTTGGATACTTGTAGCAGCGATGAAGCAGTGCATTAACCACAGCAAGAAGTCTTTCCTCGGGAAGAGTAACAAATCTTGATCCAATTTCAGACAGTAAAAGCTGAAACAAGCATGAAATAACACTATATTATAAACCTTCATTATAGACGAACTATATTGTACATAAGCATCACAGCTTTCTGCCGATTTTAAAGGGTGCCATTGTTTATCAAATTTCCTTAAAAATGTGCAAACAGCCTAAAACTATTTACTCCACAATTATAGAGCAGTTGGTGATTTAGAAATAATATATCACCTCTACCTCGCTTTTGAGATATGTACATCAATATGAATAATCTTCTTCTCACTAAACTACTTTGTTATTTCTTACCTCAAGTTCGTTGGCTAAATTGGTATGCTTGCTCCTAAGAGCTTCCATGATATCCTTTGCAGCATCAAAGGCACTTGCTGCGGAAGTGACCCAACCAAGTCCATTGTTACGTCTTAGTGCATTTTGTGAACCCTCTGCACCTGTTGAGCTCTGTTGACCTTGATCATGACTGGTACTTGTACCACCTTCAACCGTAGATCTGTCCACCTCTTGTCCTTGGAGGTTGCCCCCCTCATGAGAACCTGTAGCACCACCTGACTGGGCGGCCTGATGAACCTGGTTGTCAGAAGTCAAATTACCACCCGCACTGCTGTTATTTGCAGCATTGTTTGCCAACATAGCTTGTTGCATACGCTGCTGAGCCAACATATTTCTTCCCATTTCAGTTTTAGTTGCAACATCACGCCGCTCCATCAAGTATGTACGAAGCCAATAATACAAGGCCTGCATGAACAACTTTCAGATGTGTACATCCAGAGGCAAGAATATGCATTTTTTTAGTCCAAGAAGTTCAATAACAAGAAAGTTAAAGCATTGATTTTACCTGTGGATAAACTTGAGCTATCTTCAGCAAAACCAATTTGCAGTGTTGAGCTTCATTTCTCTGTAATGATAGCAACAATTGAGGGATCCAAGAAAGCCAAACCCAATGGGGCAGCTGCTCAAGATATTTATCTAAAGCCCTTCCGACTGGTTCATTTTGCGTATCAAAGCTGAGAAGATAGAGAATTCGAGCTAGATGGCTCCTTGAGTTCGAAACTCCATATTTAACGCCTTGGAAAAAACAACTTGCGGCATACTCAAGCCAAACCTCTTCTTGTGTTTCTTTGAAAATCTGCATAAAGGCAAACAATCATAATTACTCAATAAATCTGTAAACTGAACGGGCATTGTTAACAAAGAGGATCATAGCCATACCATGTCACAATAATTTCCCCAGCTAATCCACCCTTTTGGCAAATGCTTAAAAAGGGTGATTGCATTTGAATACGCAACATTTGCATTCTCGCAGTCATTCATTTTCAACATGAAGTCGCCTTTCAGACGAAATATTTCTGCTTTATTTTTCACAGGGAAAAATTCCAAATTGGTATTATTGATCAAGTTAAGACCACTGACTAGTTCGCCTTTCATATCTAAGTATGCCTTAGCTTGTTCGCATATCTTCACAAATGCTTCCTGCAATCAGATCAGAACGCAAACTAGTAAAATAGACATTGGATGAGTGTGCAGTAATACAGATTTTTAATGGTAGAGACAGTCACCTGGACTTCCATTGTAGCATGCCCATACATCTTATCAAGTATAGTAACACAAACATCAGGAAGACCATGCTTGCGAGTGATGTGAGCAAGCTTGTTCACATTCCAAGCCTTGTCTCGGTAACCAAGATGATGAAGTTGAGGATTTGTTTGGCCAAAATCCTTGAACGCATCTATTACCGAATTGTACATTTCATTCCTCCATTGGAGCAGGTCATACCAAATAGTCGTATTGTCCCAGTCATTAGGAGTCCTAAGTCTCCATGTCTCAAGGATATCCTTGAGATCAGCAAATGAATTCTGGTGATTTGAACTGGCACCGGAGTTCCCCGAAGCTGGTTTATTCCCATTTGCAATGTCAAGAAGTATTTTAGAGGATTCTTTCACTTCAACCAACTGCTGAAACTGCTGCAGCAGAGGCATTCGGGACTGCACAGACATCTCAGGCAACTGCCACCACTGTTCTAGTGCGAGTTCAACACCTTTGCTAACGAGGTTCTCAGCTTCTCCAACACCATTAGTACCTTTGTCATGAAGAGTGAAAAATGCTTGAATCAGACGTAACTTTGGTGTCTCTTCTACTTGAGCTTTCGGAATTACATGCTCCTTCATATATGTCCAGTCAGGCGCCTTCCAGAGGCAATCCAAAAGAATCTCATAATTCTCCACACCTTTTCCAAAATCAGCCAATACTTCCCACTGGCCTAACTGAGTTGCACAAGACAACCACTGTTCTTCCCACAGACACATTTCAGCTTTTGGGACAGTATTATTGTATGTGCCCTGAGTTGCTTTGATCATTGCCTGGTAAAAGAGGGTTTGCGCCTGCTGCCAATATCCATGCTGGACAAGTGATAGCCCAGCTCTAGTTTCTGCAGTGATTGATCTTCTCTTCCATAATCCATACCTCATGTCATCTTCATTCAGAAGCCTGTATAACTCGGCCAGTGACTCGGAGCATTTAGCCTCATTCATAAGCAGCATGTGACTCTCAAGTAATGCGATTGAAGTGTGCCAGGCATTGCAAGTTTTTCCAATATATTTGATAAGCTCGCTCGGCATGCGTGGTTGAGGGTGGCTCAAATGAAGACCTTCAAGAAGTGCTTGGGCTACATTAGGCCTGCATCCCTGCTGCCTCTTATGGTAGTCTTTTGAGAGAAGTGCAATTATTGGCTTGGCTAGCGCAACTTGTTCATCTTTCTGTAAAGTAACCCAAACAATTGGAAAGACAAGAACCCACAAATGATACGCAACATTGGGATCAGCAAAAGCAAGTTCTTTCAATGGAGCCATGACATCTGCCACCTGCATAAATTACAGATAACAAAGGAATTAGTTCTTAACATGGATTACATTCAAGACAAAGATTTCTTCCAAGCGAAACTGGCAAAAGGGTTAAATTAAAACATAGCCCCATCCAGATTAGCCTGCCTCTATGAAAGTTTAGAATGGTATTTACCACAAGCTTGCTTGCTTCATTTAAGAACTGAGAATGCCTCGTCGTAAGAGAATCAAATGACAGGGAAGTGCCATCCAAGCTTTCATGAGCATCAGGAACCTGCTGTGGCATGATAATGCGATCTGGAACTGGACCCACTATCGTAAGCGGGGTAAGTCGGGCAGAATTTGAGGCAAGAGAAATTGGTTCATTTTCAACTAATATAGCTAAAATGAGATCCAAGCCTTGCTTCAACCAGAAAACATCACTCACTGCTTCCCAGTCCTGAGTCTGTATTATAAATTGCAATCTAGCAAATAACGTCTTTCCCACGTAGTCATGGTAAAGCCTGAAGAACCGCTTCCTCATTTCTGGATCTTTAGCCCTAAATCCAAGCATGTATTGTCTCTCAACCTTATGAAAATACTCTTGCCTGGAAGCCAATGGATATCTGCACAAACAAATAAATATCAAATAGAAACCAAAAACTACTAATAAAAACTTGCTGCATAGAGATGTTCTTACTTGGTAGAATCACCACAAAGTGAATAAAGAAGCTGCAGATACTTTGCATCCCATTCTTCTTGTGCGGATGAGGAGAAACTTTTCCTGTCAACCACTGATAACTTCTGAAGATAAGTTACTATATCTTTTGGGTTAAGAGAACTAACAGAGCCAGCTGATGAAACAAGTCTGTAGTCATCCTCAATCCAAGCTTTTATCATGTCTAGTATGCATAGAAGAACACTGGAATCGGTGCCTCTCTCTGAAAGAAGTGTTTGAAGTATTTGTCCCATATTTCGTCTGTACTCAGAAGAGCCCATCACCCTCTCACTTATGAGCTTTAGGACAGTCTTCATGTTGCATATGACAGTAGAATCCACAGTAGGGCGCGAGCTAACTGCTGAATCCATTTCAGGCCTCTGTCCCTAAAAGTATTGCAATGTCAATTGCCAAGGTTAATCAAACAAGTGTTCACTGAGTCTTATCAGAAAATTTGTGCATGGAATAGGAACCATACCACATAGTTAAACAATAATAACAAATAGCAGGTTTGGTCATTAAATGGGTAATCCTAATTCTAATTCTGACGTAAAAAGTTGTAGCTCATAGGAAAAAAATAACCAAAAGAAAACTAAGGGACAAAGTGGAAGCTGAGACTGAAACGGACTATAGCGTTGACATTTAAGGGTAGAGTGACAACTAGTCAATCATGTACTAAGCTCCGCCTGGGTTTCTTACACCCCCTTGTATTTTTGGGTCAAACTTTGTGACATACAACGTACACTTTGTGACATACAACGCATATTTTGTTTGTGTTAGTCAAATCTACGGTCAAAATTGGGCACAAAATACTAAGGGGGGCAATAAACCCGGACAGAGGTAGTACGTGGGTACACGATGCGACAAAGTTTGCTGGACAACAAATTTAAAGTGACCTGTGTTTCACCCTGGATAAGTTATCTTGATTGATGTCACTGTTTATTCAGTTCACCAAATATAATTAACCAATAATAAGGTTTGCTACAGCCGTACAAGTAAAAGATAAGTGAGATCCACGGATAAGAGATCAAAAATGCAGATTGCTTGCACCAAAATATGTTAGCATATTTAAGGTAAGTTAAAAAACATAACAAAATTAAGTCAACATACTTGTCGGGCATGGTTGCCAGCAGAAGATCCCATATCCCGTGCAAGACGTTGCAGGACACGAAGAAGCAGCACAATAAATGGATCAATGAAATTCTTTTGTACTTCTGCAAGTGCATTGAGGACGAACAGTGCAAAGCTTATTATAGAGTTAGCATTGCTAGCTTCGAGTGTTATCTGTGGAGTTGTCACAGCAGCAAGATGCTTCTGAATGAGATCTTGAACCCTTTGATACAACATTTTTATATCCTGCGGTGTCGTAGCCGCTTCAAGTGGAAAAGCGCTGAATACCATCTTTAGCAAGGAACAAAGGGACTTTCCAGCATCCAGCATTTTGTTATTGAAGCAAGGTTCCAGTATCTAAGCACAAGAATTCACAGAACATATCAAAGATTAGAAACATCTGTGTAGACCCCCTCAAAAATAGGAATCTAAGGAAGACCTTGTCAAGAGAGGAGAGATAATTCTGGAGTAGCTTACTTGAGAAATATGATTGATGTTATTCCGAATGAAGAGGCGGGGTTGTTTTTCCAAGACTTTGTTCATAACATCAAGACCCTGTGCAAGCGCCGTTGCAGGGTCCTTTGACTGGGAGGGTGTCAGATTCCCAAGCAGCTTCTCGAGATAATTGAATTTAACATTGGCATTGGGCCAGACTTCCAAAGCTTGTGTCAGCAAATCAAGAGCTTGCTTGTACATTGAACTAGATTCTTTTTCCTTGGGTTCAATCACCAGTGACACCTATTCTCCAAATCAATGAATTTATATGAGTATCCACTACTTCAAACCAAATATAAAATGCGACGTGGACATGCTGATTGTTTAGGAGAGTGCTATATGACAAAAGAGCAATGATCCAGCTAATCCACAGGTCCCCTTAAGGGGAGAAAGCACAGGTTATCAAGTTGTGATATATGCCGCAAGTATACAACACCACAAAACAAGAGGTATACCTTAGAAACATGCACGTATTTTGAAAGAAAAATATTATTTTAACGCACGCAATGTACTGATGCAGTGTGTTATTTAAAACAAAAGGTGTAAAACTAAAAAAGATAATCACCCTTATAAGGAAAGTAATAATCATCTCTTCCATTGCAGCATTGGGTTTATATTCCTCATCCGGTTGCCCAGAAGATCCTGGTGTTTCAATATTAGGTATGGATGCCCCACCAGGTGACATCACAGGAAGAGGTTGTAAGCCTGGCTCAACCTTTACCCTCTTACTCAGATCATCAGCAAACATGGGAACATCTGAAGAGCGTTTTGGATCACCACCAATAACAGTAGGGCTAAGCATATCAACAATCTGATTCTGGCTCTCACTTTCCTGCACAACTTTCATTTCACTCTGCCTCTGTCTCTCCCACGCCACTACCAATCCAGCAAGTTCGATTGCAAGACGTCGGTTTTCAGCAGTTGTGTTGTATGGTAATCCAAGACGACTAAGAGAGTTAACCATCTGGGGAACAAAATGTGCTCTGCAACTATAGAACAGTTCTGCATGGCGAACAATTAGCTGGAATATGTGAATCATGTTGGGAATAGAATGGCCTTCCTCCACAAGGATTTTCTTCGTGTATCTGATCCATATTGGCATGCGAGTATCCCCAGGAGGGAGTCTTCTAGGCAGAGCAGGCATAAGGATATCAAGAGCTTGCTTCACTAGCAACTTATTTTCTGGTTGGCATGTCCGTAATAGAGCAATAAAAACCTGGGCAATATAACAGGTCAGACTGGCTTGCTGGATAAGCTGGGAACAATGCACAGTTGTTACAGGAGAAATTTATGTTAACCTACCTGTAGAATTATCTTTTCAGGGGCTTGATATGCCTCTAAGAAATGGCACACGTTCACAAAGGCCCACTGTTTGCTGGAATTGTCTTCACGTTTAAGATGGTTCCAGCCAAACTTTATGAGTTCCTTTCGATGGTGAACAAGGTCATTCTGAAGATACTTCAGAAGTAATGTGGCAAGCTGAAGGAGTTCTATTCTTAAAGGCTCGTCATATTCAGCACTGACCTAGACACATGAAAAAAAATCCCATTACCCTCATGAAGAGAAAAAGACCAGGCATGTGTTAAGGAGTGGACTATAGTTCACCTCTTCCGGAGGATCAAGAAGCTTGTCAACAATAATTTTAACTATAGAAGGATCAACAACTTCCCAACTTTGTCCGTTTTGGAAAGAATGAGCTAGCATTGGAAGAATGAGTATCTGCATAGCAACAACCAAATGATCTTGCCCATACTGTTTTAGTTGGAATATGTTCAGAAAGTGAGTCAGAATAGTTTTCTTCAAATTTGGAGCATATCCTTCAGCAACCTAAATGCAACATGTAAATGTGTAAGAAATGGTAAGCACTCAGAAAATACAAGCGAACAACTTGCACGAATTAGAAACAAGAAATGGGGTTACCTCTATGACATAAAATTCCTTCAGAAAGCTATAATCTATTCGGCTTCGGTACAAGAATATTGATAGCATATCAAAGAGTGCACTAACTTCAGTACGATCGTGCCTTAAGTAATTCAGGAAGCATTTTATGAGCCGTTTGCTTTCCATCACCTGGTCAGAAAGCAAATATATTTAAAAAAACAAGATCTGGATAGAATGTGGAAATCTGCAATATGCTAAGGGATCAAAGTAACTCAGAATATTTACCACAGCATTAATAAGTTGCAAAAGAGTAAATTTTGTCTTGCAACAGGAACTCAAGTACCAAACTTCAATTATGAGCAAGTATGTGCATAGGAGTGAATAAGCACTCAGTGCAAGAGGAAGTATGTGCATCGGAGTGAATAAGCTCAGTGCGCGGATTTTTGGCTCTGGGGAGCATATGCTCCCTAATGAACAGTAAAATCAAAATAAATAGTAAATAAATTTCAAAAATTCTGAAATTTTTTGTAGATGTTCATATTAGTGTAACAAGTGTGCTTGACAATTTTCATGCCACATGGGATAGCAGTGCTTCGTCGGTGAAAAAAACAAAAATACGTGTAACATTTGGCGTTCAACTTGTTTTTTCTTTCACAGGTCAAAATGCTAAGTTTTTCCCCTGGAAATTTGCACGTACAGTACCATTTGGGCGCGACAATGAACACATCTTTTTTTTCAAAAAAATAAAGACATTTGTAAAATCCATTTTTGGCACGCAGGAGCATGTGCTCCCTAGAGCCAAAATGGATTTCCGCAGTGCAGCAGAGTATTCAGATAATGCAGAAACCAGAAAAAATATCCATGTGATAGTACTAATTGCTTAGGAAGTTAGGATTGTCAAACTGCGCCACTGGTAGGGTACTAAAGTAGCATTTCAGAAGGATCTGTGGAGCACAAAAATTGCCAGAAGTTTGAAGCGTTATTAAATCCTTTAGAGTCCGACAGAATTTTTTTCTTGTGCCATAAATTGATGTTGCAAAAAGAGAGGCCAAAACTGAAGTAACGAACATCTGAAAACAAACAAAAAAAATCGAAAAAAGAGTCCAGCTTGATAGCCAAATATGATCTGATACACAGAAAGATGACACAAGCAAAGCAAAGAATGCAGGAAATGAAATATAAGTAATGCACAAAACAGAAAATTAAGAAAGGTTAAAACAGGAAAGGCAGCGGTCAAAATATCAAAGATGTTGTACATGACCAGTGTATAAAGGAATCAGGAGTAAGTGGAAAGATAAAACACCTACCTGGGGTAAACTTAATTCCTGCTCATTCTGCAGGCGAGCAATTCTTGCAGGTGATTTCCATGCAAGCAACAATGTGTCGAAGACATCCCTGTTGTCACGGAGCCACTCGGGCATCAATTTCACAAGGGTCGAGATAAGTTCTAATCCATTGAAATAACTATCTGAACCAATAACCATGTTTGATGAAGATTGGACAGTAAAACTATTGGTTGTGGCTCCAGCTCCTTCATCCTTTACCGAGGACAACAACTGATTACCAGGTCCCGAAGATGGTAGTTGAGCAGCACCTGCTTCAGTCTGAGAGTTAAACTGTGAAAAGGCACTAGCAAGTATCTTTTGAGGTGACTTCGCAAGTTCATCCCGTAATTCCCCAGTATCAGAGCAGATTATGTACATAAACCTGTATTTTCAAAAAGGAAGAATTAATCAATTTTTGGACGTGATAAATATAATTACCCCTATGTTAACCATAGGAGCAAGAGGTGCATTTCAAAGATGATAACGCCACAGGACCAAAGGCTGTTCACATATGTATATCTCCCAATATAACTTTGAAGGGGAAAATAAGATGTCAGCAGATAACGACAATCTGATGGAAGAATGATTCTGGGGATGCTATTTTTTACCAACCTATTATTTCAATCACCTGGTCAGTGTCTAATTTCAGAGATATGTTGCAAAAAATGTGCATTGCACTTGCAGAATGCCTAAAGTAATTCCCTCTGGATTATGAAGGTACAGTGGTAAAGTACAGTTTTGAAAACACGTGTAAAAATGAATCCATAATAACCCAAAAAATCGCTTCTGGATTAAGCCAGCTAAAAGTCTTTTAAGTTAATTATAATCTACCCAAGTTTAGTAGAGTAGTACTCCCTCCGTCCCATAATGTAAGACCCTTTTTGACTCTAGTGTAGTGTCAAAAAACATCTTATATTATGGGACGGAGGGAGTAGCATATAACCACAAACTGCATGCAGTACTAAACTGTGCTTTTGAAGCTTCCCATTATTGCACAAAGTAGTACTATTCATACATCATCGATAAACGCATGATCTGGTAAAGTGTCTACCTTCTGAAATACTTTTGATGACTTAACCGAGCAAGAAAATAGTCCACAGCCTCCACAGCATAGCGGTTCAAAAACTTGGAGAGTGGAGCACGGTAAGGGCTGTTGATTTCACTATAAAATTGGTCTTCAGGAAGTGCGCTCTCCAAATCTATTACCAAGGTGACAAGGTCATCCAAGAACTTGCTCGCCGCCGCGGGGAGAAGGTGAAAAAGCTCAATCATAGCTGCCCAAGCAAAGAAAAAACATTACGTAAGACCATATACAACTACCAAGCAAAAGAAAGTTAGAAATGAGGACAACATGATTTTGCCAGACAATACAAGGATAGCTTCACATTAGATCACTATTTTTAAATGATTCAGATATTTCCTAATGAAGATTATAATCATCTATATCTAAGTAGGTTCATGTAAAATATGTCACAACTAACAAAGTTAGTGAAGTCTTGGTTTATAAAATGTAGAGTGGCATGTAATCCCTTCCCACACACAATATCCTATTTGAGAGAAATAGAATACATGATGAATAGCAAAATATGTCACCTGCAGCTATTTTTGGTTCATCTCCAGTTTTCCAAGATTTTTGACTCTGGGCAAGCTTCTCTGGCTCCAGCCATTTTTTCAAGTGATCCAATAACTTTGCACCCAAAGTTACATTGAACCAATTAGACAGTAATTCAAGCAGACGGGCCAATCCTTGGAGTAACGGCATGGTGAGACTCCTTGTCTGTGCTAAGTTAACTAAGATGGGCCTTAAGCTACTCTGTAAAAGATCTTTTGGCATCCTCTGTTGCTGAACAACCTGTAAATGCAATTACAAGTGAGAACATAACACACGGAAAACATTTTTTTATGTTGAAATAGTTATTAGTAAAGCAGAGATTAACAAACAAAAGGGTAGCAATTAGCAAATATTCTAATGTACATCGCAAAGTGTCAATATAACAGAACATAAGTGCAGATAAACATTACCTGACGAAGTCCCTCCTTGGCAACATTGACAATTTCAGTTGTCCTACATGTAAGAGACTTGAAAAACATTGAGATAATCTTTGCCCGCAATTCACTGTGAATTGGAGCTTTCAGATCTCCCCAAGCCATCGCAGTACAGAGCAGTTCAATGCATGCAGTTCTTAGTTTATTCCATGTCATGACTATTTTGGCATTCATCAGCTTGGTGACCCATACTGTTTCATCAGCCTCCGCAATTTGCAGTGCTTCTTGCAAAAAATTGACGAGCTCAGGCGACAACTTCAGAAGAGGTGGTCTTAGTGCTAGACAGAAGTTCAGGGCTGTAACAGTACCCACCTGTGACAAAAAGAAAAGAAAAGAAATCTATCAACTGATATTGTCAATGTTTAGTCTGGGTGAGTAAAAGATTAGGAATCCAAGGAAACCTGTTGCTCAACGTTCTTCGAACGCAGAGGTCGTGAAATCAGAGGCTGAAGCAATGGTAGATACAAAGGCTCAAGCAATTCAGAGACTTCACTGCCAGTCCTACTTGCAAGCAGTGATAAGCATGCCTGCACATTCTTTCTCACAACAATTGAAGCATTGGGGTTAAACAGCTCGAAAGCAAGAAACTCAACAACTCCCTGGAAACTTTGTCTGCGGGGTTCACTGTTTGCTTCATCTGCGTTGTTTACTACCCGTAACACTTGTGTTAGGACATGGTTTGTCTCCTCCTGCTCTTTGTTTGCATGCACTGGAAGCCTCTTAAGAACATATATAAGTCCACGTACAACTCTGACCTGAAAGATACATAGGGTTTCCACAGACACTTTACCAACCAATGCTCCAAGGCCTATTACACCACCCATCTGAGCTTGCCACGTGCTACCATAACAACAGTGCAATAAACGGGGCAATAGTTCCTCAAACACAGCAACCCGCACACTCGGGGGAGGAGAATATACTGGATTCAAAGATGGACTAGAAACGAGCATAGGAGTGCTTGGGCCTCCTCTTAGCACACCAGTGTGTTTCATCCGTGCGAGAAAGATTAGTGTCTCAGCAAAAGTATTCAAAGCAGATAGAGCAGCTTTTGCATGTTGACGGTTTTCACTAGATAGAACTTCAACTAATGCATCCAAAAATATTAAAGGGTCCAACTCCCGGAGATTAGATGATGTGGTGCTTCTTGGTCTAGACCCCATGGTGATGCTAGATGACAGGGACGAACCAATAGGCTGCCCAAATCCAGATTGATTGGAGGATGACGAATCAACATGGAAAAGTATAGCAAAATGCCGGCATATATCAACAACAAAGTCATCCTTCTCATCTTGAAGACTGGTATCAGCTTTAGCGGCGATGATAGCTACAAGCAAAACCTTGAAAACAGATTTTTCTGCCAATAATTGTGTCTTTGTCTTGACACCTAAATCTCCCTAAATACAGATAAAATAAAGGAAAGCATCAGTACGAAACAATAAGATTGCTAGAACACAGAGGCCAAGAAAAAAACTATGGTTCCAAGTCCAGAATCAATTACCACTAATATATGAAATCATTTTGCTTTGGACATGGATCACTAAAACTTAAGGGCTAACTGATCAACAGGTCTGCAAAGAATCTAAAAGATCTGTATGCATAGAATTGCAAGTGTGACGACACCTGATTAAACACCTAGTTGCAGTTAGCTACAATCAGAAGTGCAGATATTGCATGCAACCCAAAAATCACGTGTGCCAACTTGGCAATGATAAAGGCCCAGTATAAGCCAAAGACTGAAGATGGTTAGTTTAGTAGAAATTACTAATTCAAAATGATAATTATTAATAGTAGCTTTTAGTTTAGTAGTCCCTCCTTCCCATATTAATTGTCGCTCAAACGGATGTATCTAGCATAGAAATACGTCTAGATACAACCATTTGAGGGACAATTAATATGGGATGGAGGGAGTAGTACCACATTGGCTTTCATTTACAAAGAGGTTACCAGGTAAATAAAAGCCAACTGTTAGTTCCACAAACAAACAATCATCTGCAAAGATATATCAAGCAACTCCAAATGAACACCAAGTCAAAATAAACCTGACTATACATTTTAGCAACTTTGGTAACAGGTAACCATGGGGAATGTACAAATAAGGATATCATATTCCATAAGAGAAAAAAGGTCTGATTAAACAACACTTCAAGCCCATTCTCTTTAACTTGTGCTCGATACTGATCCAGTCCTTAATATAATGATTGAGGGTATCATTTATGACACGTGTCACAACAATATTGGCATATGGTAGATCCAAATACTAGTGTGCATCTTAGGGTCAGAATTTTAAGATGTAGACTCATGCATTCTAAAGGACATCAAAAGGAGAAAGGGGGGAGTACATAATAATATTTAATGCTAGTGCTCAATAGTATACACAGGATGTCTTGACGGAAGTCTTAAATAGTATACCAACCTTCATATCTGAAGCATCGTTGCGACGCCTTGAGGGATCTAATGAAGAAATGAGCAGATGCCCAAGAACGCCAGAGCTCACACCCTCCGCAGGTACATTTTCCCTCAAATTTAACAAAGAGTTCAAGCATACTCGAATAAACTGAAGAGCCTGTTTCCTGTAGAAAGCTTCCATACCATTACCTTGCATAACAGCACCAACAGCAAAATGTATGCATCTGTCCAGAGGAACTAAAAATGGTGTTGCAGGCTCAAAAGTCAGAACTAAACGAAGTCCATGTTCCGGATTTTCTTTGCATTCAAGTGCTAAGGGCTCCTTCAGAAATCGCCTGTTTCGACCGCCTAGCTTACCTAAAAGTTCCAAGGACTTTGTACCCCATTTGTAGGGAAGGGGCCTTAAGTGAGACCATAAAGCAAGAATGACCTCAGACATTAAACTGGCCATGCTAGGTTCCAGAAAATCAGGATTTAGGCTATCAATCCAAAATTCAAGTGTACAAAGAGCTAAGCTCACAAGATCATCATTCCCTTTCAGAGCAAGAACAAGAGGTTTCATCAAACGAGGAATGTGAGGTAGCAACGAACTCAAACGGGCAGGTAATATCAGGCAAAGCTCCAGAATCAAGTCCCGCATATCTGCAGTTGTTGGCCCATCAAGCATCGAGAGTAACAAATTGAGGCAAGGTTGAAGAGATGGAATAAGATCACGCATCAATGAATCAAATTTAGCACTGTTCAATGCACGGAACATGCTACGGAGAAGGTGCATGTAACCAAGAGGTTTCTCAACTTCAGTGGCACTCTTCATGCAAACTTCCATTATTACTGGCACATGTGGCTGAAGAGTGCGTTCGCAGCTTTCTGGAGCCTTTGCGGCAGCAATAAACAAGAAGCGGAAGAGTTGCAAGACAAGCTTTGCTGCAGGTGAATCTGGTTGTTTCAGAGCATCAAGCTTTGAGCTAACAAGGAAATTAATCAATACATCTGTGAAGGGCCGAAGAACCTTTGGAGCTTGCAGAAGGGAAGAAAATATGTGTAAAAGCTGGTTGTTGGTTATCATGCAATCAAAGAGATCCGGCATGCAGAAGGAAAACATATCCATGATATCACGAGCTTCCATTATAGCTAGCATTTGTGAAAAACATTGTAGTATGTCCCTCTCCTCATCTTTCTCCTTAAATAGAGCTAAACAGTGAACACCAGATTTTAGAACACCTGAAGTCTTCCGCACCTAGAATAGATGGTCAAGATTTATTACAAAAACTCGAATCAAACCAAGAGGAGAAAAGGCTCGGACAGAGTGATGTACCTCATCCTCCCACAGTCCCCTGAAGGGTTGAACTGACAAATTAGCAGATTGCTGATTCTGTTGCTGCACAACACATGATAGGATATAAGAACTTAAGGACTAGAGCACAAAGAAAGTGACAAGCGGACAAATTTACTACTCCCTCCGTCCCAAAATGTAAAGACACTTCTTACATTTTGGGACGGAGGGAGTATTTAGCAATTCAGAAAGTCCATAATACCTGTGGGCGTGGCCAATGAGCATGGGTTATACTCCAAATTATTGTCTTCATTCCTGGTGTGTTCAATATGAAAATTCATAGTTCAGACGTGTAGCCACAAGATGCATATCATCGCTTAAAAACTTTGAATGGTGTGAATACTGTATATCAAAATGCATACCCATTACGAGTGTCCTTATCAGACTTTTGTAATCATTAACCTCCTTCGTATATTCCAAGGGTGGTTGCAAATTCAACACGGTCTGCAATAGATGTCAAAATGGTTTAATAAACAACAACAAAAAAGCAGCAGCTGTATCAGATTTAGGCATGGATCCCTAATTATGTTTCATGGTGCTTGGTTTATCAGATTCAGCTGCATCACATAAAACACACCTGCAATGGGACTTCGAGCTTCATTCTCAAATTTGGACGTTCCTTCCCTTCCTCAACTTCTTCAAGCAACTACAGAGAACAAGAGTAAGGTAACATAATATAAAACACTAAATGGAAATGACGCAGTAATAATGGGTGCTTGAAAGCCAATTTATGTACTATGGCTCAAAAGTAGATCATGAGATACACATATTAGTAAGCACAACATGAATCTACCATTACATTTTCAGTTCTCATGTATAAAGAAGCTGAAATTGAAGTAAATGATAGCTTCCTTTCATTGTTGTTCATAATAGAAATCTTAAGAACTGATATGTTCTGTTGCAGGACAAGATGGAAATATGTAAAACATGTAGATACAAAAGAGACAGGGCACCCAGCCAATCACAAAAAGCTACATGACACTTAAAAGAAACCTTATCTTAGCCAGAGTGAGCAGAGCCCTTAGGTCAACCCTACAGTTGATGATTGGGCCTTAACAATTAGGAGTACTAACAACATTATTCCCCATGATTTTCCTACCTCATCACCTGCTTTTGTGGATATTTAACAGGCAAAGTAAAGCATGCCGCCAAACAGAAACGTATCGTGTGGATAGGCAATGACGGCAGGGAGAATATATCATGCCGGTAACTAGCAGGGGAAGGCATAAGGATAGTTGGGGGAGATCTTATGATAGCTACTTTACTGCAAACACCAAGGCCTGCGCTTTGGCCTTGGAAATTCCAAATGGATAGTAGATTTCTGCTAGAATAAGACTGAAAGACTGATAATATGAATCTTCTGTTGTGTATATAGTTGTATACTTATACAACCGCCGTCCCATATTTCAGTGCTAGATACATTCGTTTGAGCGACAGTTGATATGGGATGGAACAAAAATTGCATACCCAAAAATTAGAGGGACCAAGACTACCAACGCAATCCTACACACATTTGCATTAGAAATTCACACAGCTAGCTCATACTCCATTCCATACAGACCCTGCAGGAATTCAGCTGAGCAGAACTGCCACATTGTTTTGGAACATAGAAGCATTAGAAAATATTGCCTATGCTTTATAGCTGTGTATTGTAGTTCTGCAGTTTGAATTATTGCAATATCTAACCAATGTGGCCATGTGTGTATAATGTGCCAATGGATTGAAGAAAGATTCTGAAGTTCCCATATACCTGAGGAATCGTGCGCTTCAGTGTCCTAAATTTCCCAACAAATGCATCCAATATGCGCCCCTGGTAATTGGCCAATCAGGAGTATTTGTTAAGGAAAAAGTAATCTTTCATGTGTACATTATGAACAAACAATTCTTACCAACAATACTCGTGCTTCATCCATGCTTTGCTGGTCAACACCTTTTTCATATATGGGCTCGACCTAGAATGGTACCAGAAAAATTAGCGGTTTACAAACGCTATTTTCACTAAAACTACTGTTTAGCTTTATGGTTATGCATGAATATTGAATTACAGAAGGAAAAACTCAACAACAAAAGTAATATACAAATCACTAGAATTATCTCGGTACTCTGGAAAATCACGGCGACCCCAGGGCACCAGGACAACTAAGTGCATAGGGTCATCTTCGACGAGAGTAAATGATACCAAGTACTTTATTTAATAAATATACCATTTTGGTAGGAAGTTAGGAGACATAGCATCCAAGGTTACCTAATGTAAAATGTAAGGTACATAATATAGGATAAGCATATTTGGAGAAGAGAAGAGAGAAAGAAAAAGGAATGGGAAAAGAAATAACACAAAAATGTAACAGGAGTGATTGCTTGGACCATCTGGCGATGTTAGGGATAGCTCTTGATTTTTTACGTATGCATTTTCCCTCCCAGCAGGCCACCGCCACAGAACACAGAACCATATGTAGAGAGGAGACTCGATGATAGAGATGATCGTTGGCAGGCAACCATCGTATCCTGACATCATCATCATCATAGGCCAGCAAAGCCATGATCGAGATCGAGATCGAGCTCAAGTTAAAGGTCTATGTTCAAGGATTTTTTTAAAGATCTGCTATCGTGGAACGGATGTGACGGTGGCAGTGACTTCACTCGCTTCCTCCCCTATCCCCCTCTTATCCCCTCCTTTCCACTCCTTCCAAACACCCACCTAAGTCCAGCTGGCCTGATTAGGCCTGATTAAGCCCACTGACGCCTGCCTCCAGCAGCCAATATGATTTGAAATCCTTGGTAAATGCCATTTTTTGTACTAAAGAAAGGAAGAATAGTAAGCATACCAGATTAAGCATTAGGCGGGCAGACGTCGTATGAATTACGAGAGTTAACGAAGAATCATGCATATTCCGAGAGAACAAATAGATGATCCGTGACAACTGCACAAAAGTGAAGTTACTGCTTTAGTATAAACATCCCCAAAACTCGGTCATGAATATAGTAGAACAAAGCAAAAGTCTGCTCTCGTAGATACTTGCATAATCTTTGCTGAATAAGGAAAATTACAGTATCTGTGTTATAGCTAGCAAAAGAAACATCTGACAAAGCACCTAATCAATCAAACAACTAGCTGCCTAAGCCTTTATATTGATGGTGTTTACAATGAGCAAATAAGATAGTAGTTCTCCCTCTAAAATCTATGGAACTGCAGAAATTATGGGTGTGTTTGATTTTAAGCCCAAGTCTACCAAACCAAATTCTACCTGGCCAAAATTTTGGCCATGGTTTCTCATGCCCATGATTTGGCCAATTTCGGCAAGAAAAATAAACTAAAATAGGCAAAGGAGCAAGGCATGTCAAAATATTGGTAAGCATCCAAACAATGACCAAAAATTAGGTCATACCCAAAAAGCAGGTAACGCATGTTTTGGACAAAAGCCGGACATACCCTCTGACTGAGCAGTGCCAAATTTGTGATCTTGTGAAATAAAATAAATATTTTAACATAACAAGATTGACATGCTAGAGTTAAAGAATAAGATCAACCAGCGGAAGGGAAAGGTCTCCTCGAACATAATGCACCAACTCTGCAAGAAGGGTATAAGCAAGCGGCCTTAATGTCTCGATACAAACTCGCCCTGTGCCAACCAAAACCCTGGAAGACAAGCAATCAAGAGTTAAAACTTGTCTGAAACTAAGAATAAAGCATGACATGCAAAAAAGCAAGCAATCAAGTGCTCCAATATCCATAACAGGGCATAAATGGCATAAGATTACCATGTACCCAGTTGAGTTATAACACAGCAACCGTAAGAAAAGAAGGATAAGGTCAGCGTAACACGTAGTGACTCATTGACAGCTCAGTGGATATGGTATTGCTCTGCTTACAGTTTTACAGCGATTGTCTACAAACTAAAATTGAGGAGTTCAAACCAATCCAAATCAAGGGGAGGGATGATTTTTTATAATTCCTTAGTTTCCAACTGCTTTGAATTATCCTTGTCTTCAATGAAAAGGAGTTTATGTGACCTTGTTTATTTGGACTATATCTAGAAATATTCAGCCCTCTAAATGTAACTTCGAAAGGAAACAGCGAAAGAAACAGGTGGTCATGAGTTATGACATCAGATCAATAGCTAGCTAGCACACCGCATGGTAAACCATCTTGCCTCCGCATTTAAAAATCATGGAACAAAATATGGTAGTGAGCATTCAAGAAGTGAAATGGTTTATGTACCTTTCATCAAGAAGTGTGTCAATCAAGGGAAACAGCCCACGCCTGTATTCAGTGTTGAGAACTTGCTTCAGCCCAACTAGCAGCTCCTGGAATTACATAAATGGAAGTGTTTTAAAATAATGCATGATTCAGCACCTAACTAAGGGAGTTTGCAAAGCATAGTAACCTTTCTTATGGAGACTGAGTCTGCGGGGCATGTAACAAGCAATTTCACAATACTGCTGCATATACTGTTCTCATATGGCTTTATATAATCTGCGTTGCTTTTTAGCAGGTACGTCAGGAACGACAATGTCTGCAGCACAAACCATCAATCGGTTAAGAACTCCGCAGGCAAGGCAACAGAAGTATAGTGAACTAAGCCCTACCTTGACTTGTGCACCCTTTAACTCAACAAAGGGCGTCTTCAGGTGAGGCAGCACCTTGTCTGGCCCGTTCTCAGCAATTGCTTCCACCATGAGTGGCAATAAGAACGGGATATTTGTCTGCACCAGCTTAGCATACAACTGAAAGAGGAACATCACCACAAGAGGGCTCTCGGTAACTATCTTGAAAGACTGTGCGCTTGGATTGAGTTGTCCACCACTTGGCACTGCCAACATGCCTGGGCCATCGGCAGTGGGGTCCAAATGCTGATTGGACACGGGAGGAACGACATTGGCACTGGCATTGGGGTTATCGAAGAAATGCTTGACGGTAAATTTGAAGTTGCGGTATATTGCAACAACAAAATCAAGAAATGGCTGGACCTCCGCCTCAACAGTAGGGCGGAAGTTGCGGAGAAGGTCAAATACGATTCGAATGGCAAGAAGGGCATTGTCCTCATTGTCCTGTGTCAGCACGCGGAGAGAGAGCTTGAGAAGATCCTGCACAAAGGGTCGCAGCACCTCACTGTGCGGAAGCCGGTTGAGGATCTCGATCACCACATTGCGCAGCTTGTGCTCAGCGTTTTCGGTGGCCTGTGGTGAGGTGTAGGTGCTCAGGATGGCTGAGAAGGCCCTGAAGTAGCATCGAAGGAAGTTGAGGTAATCCGGAGTATGTGTCATCTCCAGGCTGTCCCGAACTTCCATCACGAGCTGCAGCCGGACTTGCACAGCTGCAAAACAGTCAAACGGATGATTAGTCAGCGGACCATTGAGCCAAAAGAGTCAGCAACTCCAGAGAAAGTATTATGGCTTTCAAAATTTGCAACTTGGGATTGAACAAAAAGTGTCCTTTACTCCTTTATGGTGAATTTCGACAGGAAACTGGAGAGCAGGCCATTTGACAAAATTCTAGGATCGAGAACTATATGCTTGATTAATTACGAAAAAAATGGAACAGCTTCATTCGGTTCCAGGCAGCGGAAACCTGATACTGCAAAATTGTACATTGGGGAGCAATATACCTCTAATTAATCCACACCGTATAAAAAAGATACAGACTTAATAAATCAGAAGGGGAATGCGGAGATTCAGTAAGGTAAACAGGACTGCAAGAGCGACAGTCCAACTGCAAACAAACAGAAAAGGTTGCGAGGAAACAATGGGCGGGTAAACTACATACGATCCGCCGCCCCCTAGCGAAATCGCGAGCGCGTCGCGCAAGGACGGCTGCAAAATTGACGCGGCGGCGCATACAAAAAAAAGACGAATAAACAGGGCATGTGCGGAGGGGAACGCGGGGGCGTACGTAGGTCGGGCTCGAAGAGCTTCTGCGAGTGCATATCCATGTTGGAGCTGTTGATGGGCGCCATGGCGGCCCCAGCCCCGCTCGGAGGACGCGCGGGCCACAAACCCTACCGCGCCAGGGCTTAGGGTTTTGGGGATCTGCGCCGCCCGGAGGGGACGACCCGGCGCCGCCGCCGCCGACCGAGGGGCGGGGAGGGTGGGGAGCGGCGGAGGGGGACGCGCGTTCGATCTTTCCGGCACGAGGCGGGCCGCGCCTCCAGTTTCAGAGCTGACCTCGCGCTCGCGGGCGAGCTGAGGGTTTGAGGGAGGGGGGAAGGAGGGGAGAGAGATGGAGACGAAGGGAGAGAGCGACGGTTTTAATTAGGGAGGGTGGTGGTGCGTTTGGGGCTGGTTGGGTTGGGTTGGGTTCGGTCCCTCCGGTGCGGACGGGCTCTGGCTTCGGAAAAAAGGAAGCGTGCCGCTCTCAGGTCAACGCACCCCTCCAAAAGAAGGAATTCTGAAGTTCTGCAAATCTGTTTTGGCAGGAATTTCCCTTCAAATCAAAACAAGAATATATGCAACCATTGTGCAATTACATGCCGCTAATCTTTTTGGTCATCGAAGAGATAAACAAAACATGTGGCGAAAACATGCTACGGGCAGAGAGATTGTGAATACACCATCGACTATTGTCGTGTGTGTAGGGTGTGTTTGGTCGAAAAATTAAGGGTGTGTTTGGTTGAGGAATGGAGTGTCATGGTACATTCTATCGGAATGGGTCAGTTCCGTTCGTGTGTTTGATTGAGGACAATGGGGGTTATTGCAAAGACGGAATGTAACAGGTTTGATTTCAATTTGCAGTTCAGGCATTTATAGTGAATTGAGGATGAGACGGGCACTTGTTAGTATGATTATATAACTAAGGGCATGTGTTGACCAAGATGCTATTCAAGGAGTTATTCAAAAGATTGGTCATGTGAGAGTTGAGCTTATTACAAGTATGTCTTGAAGAAGATTGTGTGAACATTCATGTTTAGCATTAAGACATCGTCTTTATGAAGAGAGAATATTTGATTCAAGGTTGCGGTGTGCAAGTTTAAGTGGAGCATCACGAAGAGATCGCATTCTTGAAGCTTGTCGTCCATTTGGTGACAATGGACATGTGAAGATGCGCTAAAAAGTGGTTCACCCATAGTGGAGTATGGGGGAGTAATCTACTAGCCTTCACCGAGCCAACGCAATCAAGAAAGGTAGTCCAACTTGAGGAAATCAAGGTCGTCATCATCTAGCTGTCGGGGGTTGGGTGCGACATATGCCAATGGATGGCTTATCATGGTGGGAGCAAGTAGAACGTCGTCGGTGCCTGGAAGCGGGATAAGGCATAGACACGAACGTCGGCGCACTTTACCCAGGTTCGGGGCTCTATTAGGAGATAACACCCCTAATCCTGCTCTGCGGGGTATTCGCATGATCACTAAGGCACTAGTGAGTACAATGGTGCTTGTCGGTGTCAAAACCGGCGGATCTCGAGTAGGGGGTCCTGAACTGTGCGTCTAGGCCGGATGGTAACAGGAGGCAGGGGACACAATGTTTTATCCAGGTTCGGGCCCTCTTGATGGAGGTAAAACCCTACGTACTGCTTGATTAATATTGATGATATGGGCAGTACAAGAGTAGATCTACCACGAGATCGGATAGGCTAAACCCTAGAAGCTAGCCTATGGTATGATTGTATGTTATGGTTGTTGTCCTACGGATTAAAACCCTTCGGTTTATATAGACACCGGAGAGGGTTAGGGTTACACAAGGTCGGTTACAAAGGAGGAGATATCCATATCCGTATTGCCTAGCTTGCCTTCCACGCCAAGTAGAGTCCTATCCGGACACGAGACGAAGTCTTCAATCTTGTATCTTCATAGTCCAACAGTCCGGCCAATGGAGATAGTCCGGTTGTCCGGAGACCCCCTAATCCAGGACTCCCTCAGTAGCCCTTGAACCAGGCTTCAATGACGATGAGTCCGGCACGCAGTATTGTCTTCGGCATTGCAAGGCGGGTTCCTTCTCCGAATACATCACAGAAGAACTTGAAAACAAGGATAGTGTCCGACCCTGCAAAATAAGTTCCACATACCACCGTAGAGAGAATAATATTTTCGCAATTCTAATTTGCTGACTTGTCTTGACAGTATGACGTTATGTCATGGCCCGGTGATTATTCGAACCGTTCCCTTTAACCAGCCCCGCACATAACGCGAGGCAGTTTTTCGACACGTCTTGTCAAAGCAGAGATCGTGTCCCCTTATTACGGGATTCTCATTAATACGGGTGTGGGTAACCTAACCGCGCCATCAATTATGGCGCTTGGGGGATAAGCGAGTTTACCAGGCAAGTGGGAACGCTTAGTTTCGTCCGCCCATATAAAGGGATAAGGATTCACCTTTCTATCTACGCCTTCTTCCTCATTTGCTCATCCGTTTTCGCACACTCGAGCTCTAGCGCCCAAGTCCGCACTTCCCACCTCAACCTTCTCCAACCATGTCCGGAGCGGGAGGCAGGTGGATGGTCTCCTCCGTCACGGAGGGAGACATCAAGAAGCTGCGCGGAGCCGGATACTTAGCCGCGAACATCGCGCATCGGCTGCCCGCTGCGGGGCAGATCATCCCTATCCCGGAACCTCACGAGAGGGTAGTTTTCCTTCACCACTTCCTCCGCGGACTAGGGTTTCCCCTCCATCCATTCGTCCGTGGTCTCATGTTCTACTATGGGCTGGACTTTCATGATCTGGCCCCAAACTTCATCCTCAACATTTCGGCGTTCATCGTCGTGTGTGAGGCTTTCCTCCACATCCGGCCCCACTTCGTCCTGTGGTTAAAGACCTTCAATATCAAGCCGAAGGTGGTACGAGGCCAACAAGCAGAATGCGGCGGAGCCATGGTGGGCAAGATGCCCAACGTTATATGGCTCGAAGGCTCCTTCGTGGAGACAATAAAGGGATGACAATCGGCGTGGTTCTACGTCACCGAGCCGCGTGACGCCAAATGGGTGGCAGACCCCGAGTTTCGATCCGGATTCCCTACACGGCTCACTTCCTGGAAAGAGAAGGGCTTGTCGTGGGGTTCGTCGGTGGAGCTGGATGGACTCCAGAAATGTATCCAGAGTATGGCGAGCAAGAAGCTCAAGCTTGTCAACATAGTCCAAGTTATGCTCATCCGCCGGATCCTCCCGTGTCAACAATGGGATTTTACCTTGTGGGAGTTCGACCCGGCCCAACACCAGACTCTGAGCGAGCTCTTTGATACGACACACAAGGACGTCTGGAAGGTGTTGTTCAAGGGCGCCGAGGTCCCTCCTTCTCTCTCCGAGGACCGCGAACTAAGCGCAAAGCGCCTAGCGCGTTCAGTGAGTTCAATACGTCCCGTAGGACATTTATTTTCCCTAGCTTAATTATGTGCGGGGTCTAATCTTCATGCCTTTGACAGGACTGGGTGGAGATGTCGGGGCAGATTAACTGCCCGGCCCCTTTGCCCGAAGATACTGCGGGCGCTCTACTGACGGGGATGCTGACTCTGGCTCCTTACAAGGTGCCGGAGAAGACCAAGAAGGCTAAGGGAACCCGAAAGAGTTTCCGGCGCCAGGTGTTATCGGACTCATCATCCGATAACTCTGCGGCACACTCCTCCCCCGAAGACGAGGAGGAAGAAGAAGATGCTCCCCCTCCAGGTGGGGGAGACAAGAAAAGGAAGGCCGCCCCAACTGGAGAGGCCAAAGGGTCCAAGAAGGGGAGGACTCTCCTTCCGGACAGTTCCAACGCCACCGACGAGGGCGAAGATGAGTGGTTGCCCCGGGCCAAGCCCCCGGGGAGATCGTAAGTATTCGGATACCAGAGTAACTCATAGAATTCCTTTGTTGCACTGTTTTTCCTAACGCCGAACATAATTATGCAGGCCGCCATGAGCCAGTATCGATGTATCATCGGACGGCTCCCTGGGCTCGTCGGACATGGATAGCGATCTAGTCCCGACCGCCACCTCCCCTCATCTTGCTGATGACGCCGAGGTGCTGTCTCAAGAGGCACCGGGTCGAGGGGAGACAGTCCTGGAGGCGCCTCAAGGCGACCTTCCGGACTCCGGGAGCCGAGGGGACGGGGCCCATGAGAGCTCCGAGTTCGGCCCTCAGCCGAACACCGCGCCGGAACCTCCAGCGGTTCCAGGCTCGGGCAGGCGGCCTCCTTCTAAGAGGGGCAAGACGCCTGTGCCAGTGACCTTTGTCCATCCAGAGGCACCGGACAATCTGCTGGAAGCGCTTCGCAGCGCTTCCATCGACGAGGAGCACCGTACTATTATGAGTGCGGTGGTCCAGAAGGTTCAGTCCGCCAAGAGCGGGTTGACTGAAGTCTGTGCCAGCCTTCTAACAGGCTTTGAGGTAAGTGTTTTAAAATGTAGTAGAAATATTACCGCATAGACAGTAGCCCCTGATGCTTTGTTCGGTGTTCACAAAGAAAAGCCAAACAGAGGATCAAAAAATATCGCAGGAGTCTAATATAAGTGTGTCAATATGCATATGCAGGCTTCGCTGCTGGCGTCCGCCGCACTGACTGCGGAGGTCGCCGTACTGAAGCAGGACCTCGAGGGGTCCAAGAAAGAGCTCGGCCTTGCCAAGAGGCAGCTCAGAGAGAATAAGGGTAAGCAATACCCTGTCTATAGATATGTATATATAAAAGAAGATGTGATTGCAAAATGACAGGATCATCGTATATTTGCCAGGGGCCACGACCGAGGTGGCGACTCTGAAGCAAGCGCTAACCAAGGCCGAAGATAAAGCGGCCAAGGAGCGCGCCGAGCGAGAGAATCACGAGGCTCGGGTGGGCGAGGTGCAGCAAGAGCTCCAGGCTCTCGTGGCGAAGCACGAGGCATTGGAGCTTGACTCAAAGACGCGGGAGTCTGAGCTTGTCGCGGCCCTCGAGAGCGCAAAAAGTGCCAAGGCCGAAGCCCAAAAGGCTCTCCAAGAGATCGATGCAATGAAGAAGATAGCGACGGGTAAGGCTTTCTATATGCAAAGCAAGCATGTAAAAGTAAAATTACCGATTACTTACCCGAATCCGGAGCTCTCCAGGAGCATTCGCAGATTTGTCCCGCAGCGTGTCCGATGCTGCACAATTTTACCAGGCCGAGGATGGAAGCTCAACGGAGAAGCTGTTCTAGTCTCAATATGCTGAGGCCGAACACCCGGTGCCAATGAGCGACCAGCTAAAGTAGATAGTCGAGCTACATAAGGCGGCCGATCGGGCCATGAAGAGCTTTATAGTCCGGATGTGGCTTGGAGACGCCCTTCCGAACAGCTTCTTCAGCCTGGTGAGGCGGCTTGTGGATGCCTGCCCGCGGCTGGAGGTCGTCAAGCAATCTATCTGCATTGAAGGTGCACGCCGGGCTTTCGCCCGTGTGAAATTGCAGTGGGTCAAGCTAGACGCCGTGAAGCTGATCAAGGAGGGGCCGCCGGAGGGCAAGGAGCACCGCCACCCCGAGATGTACTACGAGGGTGTTCTGCCGGGTGCCCGTCTCATAGCGGACGAGTGTTCCAAAGATGTAATATTTGAGTGAGACTTGCTCGTGTGATCCTGTATGATGAAAACTTATTTCATATGCGCTTTGCAACGCTTGTTTGAATTTAAAATATTACCTTCTGTTTGGCTGTTTATCCAATCTGAGAGATGGCTAGTCCTCGGCTTCTGCCCCATGCCACGAGTGCTGGGGTGTTCGGGATAAACCTGAGCACTCTTGTTCCCATGTTTGGGTCCTTCGAGGGAGGTGCTCAGCACAGCGAACAAGGCAACCAGACTAATAATGCTTTATCACTCTCACTTAGCCATAGAATTCTATAATTTTAAATTTCAGCGAAGCCCCTGGTATTCGGAAGGCCGAATTTGGGGCGCGATACACGCCTTTAAGCCGGACTGGGCCGGCCCCTCGCTCTAAGCGGCATAAGTCTTTAGGGACTCGAAAACCTCGCCGAACAGCGACCAGTCTCTCGCCTTATCATGATAGTCAGTTTTAACTTTCTCTACTGAGATGCTGAACCTAGCAGAACCGGGGCACAATCGCAGTAGTTCTCCTAGCAATACCTTAGCCGATAGAGCGGAACGTAAGGTACCAAAACATAGGAGCCGGGCAAACCCAACATTTGACCAAAGACATGATTCGGAGCTGATGCATATAATGCTATAAGTTTGGGGTGCCGCACTTGTGAAAGTGTTCGAACTTTTCACACCGCATTGTGGGGTACGTAAGCCCCTGGTGTATTGGTCATACCAAAGTGTACGGTTGCAAGGCGTCGTTAATGAACACACACACACACACACACACACACACACACATATATATATATATATATATATATATAACAAGAATGCAATAATAGTCGTAATGTCATGCATTATTTATTCGAAAAAATTGCATTAAAGCAGAGTGATACAGATAGTGCGATAAGCAAAGAGTAGGACTATGTCCCTTCCAAGGGCAAGCTGAGGAATGATATTAAATCGAATATTTCGCTCGTTACTATAATCCACCTGGGAATTCCGTGGTATGACGTAGCTGTCTGCCTCCTTGGTTGCTGCATCATGTGTTCGGCAATAGTGCCGCCGGACAGTGTTTCCAGAGATTAAGGTCCTGAAAAAAAGGAAAATAACCAAACGGGAAGCCCCTAGTGCGGTTTAAGCCGCGTCCTGGGGCGTGCCGCAGTTGTGCCCCCCTCCCCATCTGTGCCCATGGTATTTTTAATGCGTAATTATGTATGCGCGGCGCGAGTTTCACCGTTGGGCTGGGATTGGGGTGGCCGCCGTATTGCTACACGAGCTCAGATCGCGCCAGGTGGTCTATTTGCCTATTGCTCCGAGCGCGCTTGAAGGTGTCTGGGCTTTGAAGCGACGAACTGGTTGATTGCCTTGAGAGGCTGCTTTGCGCTTCTGCTGCGAGGGCCGCGGTGTGATCCTCTGTTCAGAGAGAGTGCTCTGTGTTTCCATTAACTGTAATAACTCCGCGAGGTCCTGGCATCTTGAGCTTGAGGTATGCATAATGCGGTACCACATTGAATCTGGCAAATGCGGTTCGCCCGAGCAGCGCGTGATAACCACTGCGGAACTGGACTATATCAAAGATTAACTCTTCGCTTCGGAAATTATCCGGGGATCCGAAGACCACTTCCAGTGTAATTGAGCCTGTGCAATGGGCCTCTACACCTGGAATGACGCCTTTAAAGGTCGCTTTTGTGGGTTTGATCCTTAAGGGGTCTATACCCATTTTGTGCATTGTGTCCTGATAAGCAGGTTCAGGCTGCTGCCGCCATCCATAAGGACTCGAGTGAGGTGAAATTCGTCAATGATTGGGTCTAGGACCAGTGCGGAGAATCCGCCATGATGGATACTAGTGGGGTGGTCCCTACGATCGAAGGTGATCGGACAGGAGGACCAAGGGTTGAACTTTGGGGTGACTGGCTCCAACGCATATACGTCCGTGAGCACACGCTTCCGCTCCCTCTTGGGGATGTGGGTTGCGTATATCATGTTCACCGTCCGCACTTGCAGGGGAAACCTCTTCTATCCTCTAGTGTGCGGCTGCCGGGGCTCCTCCTCGTCATCGCTATGCGGCCCCTTGTCCTTGTTTTCGGCAATTAACTTGTCGGCCTGCTTGAACACCCAACAATCCATGTTGGTGTGATTGGCTGGCTTGTCTGTGGTGCCGTGTATTTGACACGAGCGATCAAGTATACGGTCCAAGCTGAACGGACCCGGCGTACTTTGTCGGAATGGCTTTTTCCGCTGGCCAGGTTTAGAGCCTTTGAATCCGGCATTGACTATCGTATCCTCAATATGTTCGCTGTTAATGCGGCGCTTATGTTTGTTGTGACGTGACCTGCTATTGCCGTCCTTGGTATCTGAGGTACCATGGTTCTTTGATATGTTATTATTGCGAGCCAGCCAACTGTCTTCTCCCGCACAAAAGCGGGTCATGAGCGTCGTGAGAGCTGCCATAGATTTCGGCTTTTCCTGACCAAGGTGCCGGGCTAGCCACTCGTCTCGGATGTTGTGTTTGAAAGCCGTTAAGGCCTCTGCATCCGGACAATCGACGATCTGATTTTTTTGTAAGAAACCGAGTCCAGAATTGCCTGGCATACTCTTCTGATTGCTAAATTATGTGGCTCAAGTCATCAGCGTCTGGTGGTCGCACATAAGTGCCCTGAAAGTTGTCGAGGAATGCAGCTTCCAAATCTTCCCAACAGCTAATGGAGTCCGCTAGCAAGCTGTTAAGCCAATCCGCGCTGGTCCTTTGAGCTTTAGTGGGAGGTATTTGATGGCATGTAAGTCATCACCGCGGGCCATGTGGATGTGGAGGAGGAAATCCTCGATTCATACTGCGGGATCTGTTGTGCCGTCGTATGATTCAATATTTACAGGTTTGAAACCTTCTGGGAATTGATGTTCCATTACTTCGTCTGTGAAGCATAAGGGGTGTGCGGCGCCTCTGTATTGGGCTATATCGCGACATAGCTCGAAAGGGTCTTGCCCGCTGTGTTCGGCCCGGCCGGATTTGCTTTTACTGTATCCGGCGTGACGTTTATCATCTCGCAGAGTAGTGCGCCCTCATGATCCGTAGATCGATCTTGCATGCTTTGCTTTGTCCTCCAATATGTGTCGCGGGTCTGGCGTATCTCCCCATGCCTTTTTATTTGAATGGCGTCGGGGTGGAGGCTGAGCTTTTGGCTGGAATGCTTCTCTATCGCGGCCACGAGGTGGCCGATCAGCCGTATCATATGCTTCCTTCTCCAGTCGGGGTAGTAACCTGCACTTTGGGTAATTCTTGGAGGGGCGCTCAAGTTTATATTCCTCAGTCGCGAGGATTTCAGTCCATCTGTCAGCTAGCAGATCTTGATCAGGTTGAAGCTGCTGCTGCTTTTTCTTCAGGCTATTTGCCGTGGCCATAAGCCGACGCTTGAAGCGCTCTTGTTCGACGGGATCCTCTAGTACAGCGAATTCATCGTCGCCGAGGCTTGCCTCGTCTTCGGAGGGGGCATGTAATTGTCATCCTCCTCCTCCTCTCCGTCTGCCGCTCTCTCAGGAGAGCTGGTGAGGGAGTCCTGGATTAGGGGGTGTTCGGTTAGCTGGACTATACCTTCAGCCGGACTCCTGGGCTATGAAGATACAAGATTGAAGACTCCGTCCCGTGTCCGGAAGGGACTTTCCTTGGCGTGGAAGGCAAGCTTGGCGATACGGATATGAAGATCTCCTACCATTGTAACCGACTCTATGTAACCCTAACCCTATCCGGTGTCTATATAAACCGGAGGGTTTTAGTCCGTAGGACAACATACACATCAACAATCATACCATAGGCTAGCTTCTAGGGTTTAGCCTCTTCGATCTCGTGGTAGATCTACTCTTGTACTACCCATATCATCAATATTAATCAAGCAGGACGTAGGGTTTTACCTCCATCGAGAGGGCCCGAACCTGGGTAAAACTTCGTGTCCCTTGCCTCCTGTTACCATCCGGCCTAGACGCACAGTTCGGGACCCCCTACCCGAGATCCGCCGGTTTTGACACCGACATTGGTGCTTTCATTGAGAGTTCCTCTGTGTCGTCGCCGTCAGGCTCGATGGCTCCTATGATCACCAATAACGATGCAGTCCTGGGTGAGACCTTCCTCCCCGGACAGATCTTCGTCTTCGGCGGCTTCGCACTGCGGGCCAATTCACTTGGCCATCTGGAGCAGATCGAAAGATACGCCCCTGGCCGTCAGGTCAGATTTGGAAGTTTAAACTACACAACTGACATCCACGGGGACTTAATCTTCGACGGATTCGAGCCACTGCCGAGCGCGCCGCACTGTCCCGACGAGCATGATCTAGCTCTACCGCCGAACAGTGCCCTGGAGGCTGCACCCGCATCGGCTTCGACCCTTAATTCGGAGCCAACCGCGCCGATCGAGGATGGGTGGTTGGACGCCGCCTCGGGGGTTGCGATCCCAACGGCGATTGAGCCGAACACCAGCCCCGCACTCCGCGAGACTCGTGACTCCAAGGAGTCGGACTCCTCTCCGGACCCCGAACCCTCCGCGCCCCTGCCGATTGAATCCGATTGGGCGCTGATCATGGAGTTTACTGCCGCAAACATCTTCCAGCACTCATGTTTCGGCGATATTCTGAAGACACTAAAGTCTCTCTCTTCATCAGGAGAGCCCTAGCCGAACTACGATCAGCAAGGTTGGGGTACGGACGATGAAGAAATTCAAAGCCCACCCACCACCCACTTTGTAGCCACTACCGACGATTTAACCGACATGCTCGACCTCGACTTTGAAGACATCGACGGTATGGATGCCGATGAAGGAGACGATGAAGAACCAGCGCCTATTGGGCCCTGGAACGCCACCTCGTCATATGACGTATACATGGTGGATGCACCAAAAGATGACGACGAGGAGCGGAAGGACGCACCGAAGGCTTGTTCCCCCGAAAAGCAGTCAAAGCGGCGACACAAGCGCCGCCCCAAATCCCGCCTCGATAGAAATAGCAATCACACAGACCCAGCGCTGGAGCAGGGCGAACCGCTGCCGCACAATGGCAATCCGGATAATCAAACCGAACAAACAAATCCTATCAAGGATAATGGTCCGGACGACATAACGCCGGACAGGTACCCGGAGCAGCAGACTGCCCGTAAAAGGCTTGTTGCCACCGTGAGGAGTCTGAAAAAACAGAAGCAAAGGCTCAAGGCCACGCAAGACACACTCCAAATCAGATGGAGTAAAATACTCAACACAGCAGCAAGGTACAACGACAATCGCCCCTACAAGAGCTACCCAAAGCGGAAGCTGCTGCCCGAATTCGATGAGGAGGCCTCAGACCCCGCACAACCAAATATCAAAGCAGCCAGCTGGTCGGATAGACGACCCCTCTACCAACACAGAGCGGCATACAACGCCGCTCACCATACAACACGCAACCAATGCGAGGGCTCGCACCCAAAGGACGGTGCAACAAGATCCATCTATGGACCACGTAAGCGCGCCCGAGCATACAATGCAACACAACAAACATCCGAACAACGCGGTACACCCAGCTATAGGGGTGCCGCACACCCCCTATGTTTCACCGATGAGGTGCTGGACCACGATTTTCCAGAGGGATTCAAGCCCGTAAACATAGAGGCATACGACGGAACAACAGACCCTGGGGTCTGGATTGAGGACTACATCCTTCATATTCATATGGCTCGAGGAGATGATCTCCACGCCATCAAGTACCTACCCCTCAAGCTCAAAGGGCTAGCTCGTCACTGGCTCAAAGGCCTCCCCGAAAGCTCCATTGGAAGTTGGGAAGAGCTCGAAGACGCCTTTCAGGCAAATTTTCAAGGGACGTATGTCCGACCTCCGGATGCGGACGATTTGAGTCACATAACTCAACAGCCCGGAGAGTTAGCCCGAAAGCTTTGGAACAGGTTTCTTACTAAAAAGAACCAGATTGTCGACTGTCCGGACGCCGAAGCCTTAGCAGCTTTCAAGCATAGCGTCCGTGACGAATGGCTCGCCAAACACCTCGGCCAAAATAAGCCGAGAACGATGGCCGCATTAACAAACCTCATGACCCGCTTTTGCGCGGGGGAGGACAGCTGGCTAGCCAGATGCAGCACCAGTGACCCCAGTACATCTGAAGTTAGAGATGGAAACGGGAAATCACGGCGCAACAGCAATAACAAACGCCGGAATAAAGAAGACAACACAAAAGGCATGGCAGTAAATGCCGGATTCAAAAGCTCTCGGCCAGGCCAAAAGCCGCCCCCTAAAGGTACTAGGGACGAACTGTCCAGCCTCAATAAAATTCTGGACCAATTATGTCAGATTCATAGTACCCCTGGTAAACCTGCTAATCATACCCACAGAGAATGTTGGGTCTTCAAGCAGTCCGGCAAGCTCAACGCCGTACACAAGGGGGAGGATACACCAAGTGAAGACGAGAACGAGCCCCCCAAGCAAGACACGGGGGAACAAAAGCAATTTCCACCAGAAGTCAAAATAGTAAACGTGTTACACGTAATCAAGGGAAAAAACAATGCGGCACTCCCAGGAAAGTATACCCAAGTGCCTATCACCACGAAGTCCTGCCACTGGTCATCTCAACCGATCACTTTCGACCATCGCGATTACTCAGCAAGTATCCGACACCCAGGATGGGCTCCCCTGGTATTAGACCCAGTAATTGGCGGATATCACTTCACAAAGGCCTTGATGGACGGCGGTAGTAGCCTAAACCTAATATATCAGGATACAATCCACGGGATGGGGCTAGACCCAACACAAATTCGCCATAGCAATACTACCTTTAAAGGAGTAATGCCAGGCCCAGGGGCTCGTTGTATGGGCTCCCTCCTACTACAAGTTACATTCGGCTCCCCCGATAACTTCCGTCGCGAGCATTTAACTTTCCACATCGCTCTGTTTCAAAGCGGCTATCAAGCACTGCTCGGACGCGAAGCTTTCGCTCGCTTTAACACAATACCACACTACGCCTCCCTCACACTCAAGATGCCCGGTCCACGTGGCATCATTACAGTACACGGAAATATCAAGCGATCTCTGCGCGCCGAAGAGAGTGAGGCTGCCTTGGCCGCCGCACACTAAAGGCGCCCGGACAAACGAAAGCATCCAATAGGTCGTCAAGACCACAGATACAACTAATCAAGTCCGGCGCCGCTATTTATACGGAAATAAGTGGTCACACCCCTATTTGTCAATACAAGGGGCTCAACGCGCGCAGACAAGTGGCAATTTCTTATCATCTTGAATTATACATGGTTTCTTTAAAAATATCCTTTTGCACGACAACTTTTTCACTTAACTTCCTCTCTTTTACAGACGATCACCGTGCTACACCCGTCCAGGATACGGCACAACGGAGACACAGGCGCAGACGTGCACCAGGGACCCGCTCCAAGGATTCTTTTTAGATTAAGACCCTGTGTAAACCTTTTTTTACTGTCTCTTGTTGATACATTCCACCATTGAGAAGGATGCTGACGTCTTGGCATGTGGCCACGCCAGAACAATGCACGTACCTGGACACACGAGGCTTCTTACAAAGGCCACTATTTAGGCCCGGTTTATACCATAAAGACCGAATACCTTAGGGAGTGTTCGGCGTTGCGAGTTTGGCCCTATATGCATCAGCTCCGAATCATTATCTTTGGTCAAATGTTGGGTTTGCCCGGCTCCTATGTTTTGGTGCCTTATGTTCCGCTTTGCCGGCTAAGGTAGCACCAGGAGAACTACTGTGATTGTGCCCTGGTTCATCCGAACGAGCACCTCGGTAGAGAAAGCCGAAAACTGACTGTCATGATATAGCGTGAGACTGGTCAACCACTCGATGACCTGTGGGAATGTTAGAATTCCTCCGCCTTAACGGAGGGCCGTTTTCCGGCCAGGCATGTACGCACCCCGGAATCGGGATAGTGCGGTGCCACCAGGGGCTATCTAGTAGCCCCACTGTCAAACTCCTATGGCTAAGTGAAAGTGCTAAAGCATTATAGTCCGGTTGCCTCGCTCGCTCCGCTATCACCTCCTTAATAGGACCAAGACGTTGGGTTAAGTGTGAACGCGTGTTTTTTCGAGCACCTCCGCATTATATGCGTGGGGGTTGAAGCCAACAACTGCAATCTTTCAGGTTATACGCATGTATACATAAACGGCCGCCCAGGAGGCATCATATTACTTTCAGGCAAAAGTATAAAAATAGCCTTCTGAAAATTCATAAAAGCATTTCGCTTACAATGAGATTACATATCACTCAAACATAATATTTTTTGAGCACTGGGTCTCTATCAAACAGGCACCCTCAAGAACTTCTTCAAAGTAGTGCTCAGCAGCCTTTCGACCTATAGCCGAATCCCGCGCTGCAACATTGGTAGCATCCATCTCCGCCCAGTATGCCTTAACACGGGCAAAGGCCATCCGTGCGCCCTCTATGCATGTCGACCTCCTCATCGCATCAATGCGTAACACCACGTCAAGGACCTGTTGCACCAAGCCGTAATAGCTGCTCGGTTTTGACCTTTCCGGCCACAGCTGATCCACAACAGACCTCATGGAGAGTCCGGACAACCTATTTAGTTCGGCCCATTCGGCTAATTGGTCAATCAATGAAAGTGGACGCTCGGGAGAATGGAATTGTCTCCAAAACAGCTGGTCTACTTCACGGTCCGTCTGACCCTGGAAGTACTTGGACGCATCGGCAGCGCTTGCCGTCAAATCCATATACACATCCTCCGAACTCCACAGCCGATCTAGAGGGGCATACCGTGGATCTCCGAATTTCCTCCGCAACATAAAGGATTTCCCAGCTACAATATCCCTGGCTTCCTGCAGCTCCTCCTTCTTTGCCCTCATAGCAGAGCGGAGATCCTTTTTCGTCGCAGCAGCCTTCTGAAGGTCCAATGCCTTCGCTTGGTTTTCCTTTTCAAGAACCCGGCAACGGTCGGCGGTGGCTTTTAATTCTATAGCCATCTTGGCCATCTTGTCTCGGGTCTCGCCATGCGCGGCCTTCTCGGCTTGCAACTCTTCGGCCACCTTCACAGCAGCCGCATTACCCAACCTCGCTTGTTCCTTGGCTCGGGCAAGTTCTGCCCGTAAGGCTTCAGCAGTGGCAGCTCCATCTGCAGTCACAACATATTAAAGATACTGGCATCATGCTGCTCTTCCTATGTGATGTTTACCAGATAATGACACTTACCCTGCGCCTCGTCAAGCCTTTTGTTAACAAGCTCGATATCAACGTCTGCCGCATCCAACTGCCGTTCTAAATGGGCAAACTCGCTAGTCCGGCTAGCCACCGGAGCTTCCATCACCTGCACATAGAGGCAGTATGGTTATTACCTGGGAATATGATCCTTTGTTTGTCGTCGTTTCCGATGACAACCAGAGTCTCAGGGGCTACTATCTACACAGGGCACACTTAGCATGTGCAGTACTATCATACATTCTTTTACGTACCTCAAAGCCTGTCAGTAGACTCATAAAAGCTTCATGCAATCCGCTTTCGGCGGATGATATTCTCTCCATCACCGTGTTCATCAGCACACGGTGTTCATCTGAGATGGCCGCTCGCCCCACCAACTCCCTCAGAACATCCGATCGCACACCAGACGGTGCCAGACTCTTTTGTCTACTCTCTTCAGGAGCCGGACACTGGGAGCTTTGGGGGTCAATGGGATTATCTTCTGGCCTCACCGGACTCGGAGAGGCCCTCCGCGACGACACTTCAGGGTCCCCCGCCTCTGGCGCGGAGGAGTCTAGAGGAGGCGTTTCGCTCTCCATCATCTCTGGAAGAAGATCCCCCGAAGACGAGCTCATTTGAGAGGGGCTAAGGCCCGAACTGCAAAAATATATGCGGTGGTTATTTTCTCAGAAGAAGATGGCATATCTGTACCATTAAAAGTATTTCAGGTCACTTACGACTCGCGGGAGAATTGATCCCCCCGCGGACTTTGTGCGGCAATGACGCCCCCCGAGGTAGGACCCTCTGTGGGAGACTTCTTCTCCCGTTTGGAAGCTTTGGCTTCCGAATCCCCGGGTGCAGTCCTTTTCCTCTTCTGGTCGCCTTCCTTCATGGAGACGCTCGCTCCCTCGGCTAGAGTGGGCAGTGTTGGGGGCCCGCGTCCGCCCGCATTATCCTCCACAGTGTCTTCCTTCAAGGGCTCCGGGCAAGGTGTGGTCTGGAGCATCTTTTCCAATACCGGATTTTCCAAACCCTCAGGGAGGGGGGCCGAACACCGAATCAACTTCGCCTTTGTTAGCCAGCCCTGGTAAAAAAGCGAACTTTCAGAAATAACTTCGTAACGAAGAGAGATGTTCGGCCGGAAGATGCCTTACCTCATCAGCGGCGCGGTTACTACTCAAGCCCATGTCCTCGGTGATCTCCGGACACTCCACTTGAGGTCCGAAGAATGACTCGTACATCTCCTCGTGCGTCAGACCAAGGAAATTTTGAATGGCACGCGGTCCCTCGAGATTGAACTCCCACAGGTGAAGAGGCCAGCGTTTGCAAGGCTGGGCTTGATGGACCAGCATAACCTGTATTACCGCAACCAAACTGAAATCTCCATTGAAGAGATCTCGAATGCGACTTTGTAGTATAGGCACGTCCTTGGCTGGCCCCTAGCTCAGACCTCAGCTGATCCATGACATCAGCTGTGGTGGGGGGCCCGGGCGGAAAACAGGGGGAGCCGCCCACTTGGCACTTCTAGGGGCCGTGACGTAGAACCACTCTTGCTGCCACAATTCAGACACCTCTGGGATGGAACCTTTGGGCCACGGAGCTCCCGTCATCTTGCGTATTTAGGCACCTCCACACACTGCATGTTGCCCCTCGATCATTTTCGACTTCACTTCGAAGGTCTTGAGCCATAGGCCAAAGTGAGGGGTAACCCGGAGGAAGGCCTTGCACACGACAATAAATGTCGTGATATGAAGAAAGGAGTTCGGAGCTAGATCATGAAAGTCTAGCCCATAGTAAAACATCAAACCCCTTACGAAAGGATCCAGAGCGAGGCCCAGGCCTCAGAGGAAGTGGGAGACGAACACGACGTTTTCGTTAGGTTCGGGGGTGGGGATGGCCTGTCCTCGGGGAGGCAGCCGATGCAAAATCTCGGCGGTCAGATATCTGGCCTCCCTCAACCTTTTGATGTCTTCTTCCGTGATGGAGGAAGGCACCCATCGGCCTTGAAGGCTAGATCCGGACATGACTGAAGGTTCGGAGCACCTGACCTGAACTTCGGGCGTTTTGAGCTTGAGGTGGGGGAAGGATTCGATTGAGCACGGGAGGGAAAAATAAAGGCCTTGTCCCCTTTATAAAGAGGGTGAATATCAAGCGTCCTCTCCGTGTCCGTTTGGACTTGCCTATAATCTAGGAGTCCTAGAAGCGGTTGGGTTACCCACGCCCGTATTAATGAGAATCCCAGAATAAGGGGACACGATCTCTGCTTTAACAAGACATGCCAAGGAAACCGCCTCCCATGACGCGCTGAGGTGGGATAATGAAATGACTCGGATAAAGGCTTGGCCGTGGTGTGTCATGCTACGGAATATGTCAGCAGATTAGATTGGTGTAAATATTATTCTCTCTATGGCAATATGTGGAAACTTATTTTGCAGAGCCGGACACTATCTTTGTGTTCAAAGTCTTCTATGAAGTACTTGGAGGAGGAACCCGCCTTGCAATGCCGAAGACAATCTGCGCGCCGGACTCGTCGTCATTGAAGCCTGGTTCAGGGGCTACTAAGGGAGTCCTGGATTAGGGGGTGTTCGGATAGCCAGACTATACCTTCAGCCGGACTCCTGGGCTACGAAGATACAAGATTGAAGACTCCATCCCGTGTCCGGAAGGGACTTTCCTTGGCGTGGAAGGCAAGCTTGGCGATACGGATATGAAGATCTCCTACCATTGTAACCGACTCTATGTAACCCTAACCCTATCCGGTGTCTATATAAACCGGAGGGTTTTAGTCCGTAGGACAACATACACATCAACAATCATACCACAGGCTAGCTTCTAGGGTTTAGCCTCTTCGATCTCGTGGTAGATCTACTCTTGTACTACCCATATCATCAATATTAATCAAGCAGGACGTAGGGTTTTACCTCCATCGAGAGGGCCCGAACCTGGGTAAAACTTCGTGTCCCTTGCCTCCTGTTACCATCCGGCCTAGACGCACAGTTCGGGACCCCCTACCCGAGATCCGCCGGTTTTGACACCGACAGCTGGCTCCTCCATCCTCCTGCTCTAAATCATGCTGGACGGGATTGTTGTTGTATTCGGCACTATTCGGAGTGTTATTATCTCCTGTGCCGGTATCACCACTTTTGCTTTGGCGGGACTTAGAGCGGCGCCGCTGACGTCGGCGCTTGGGTTATTTCTTGGAGGGGTCATCCTCCGCTATCTCGTCGCCATTGCCTTCTTTGGGTGTATCCACCATGTATATGTCATATGACGAGGTGGCTTTCCAGTTCCCTATAGGAGCTGGTTCATGTTCGTCTCCTACATCGTCATCCATATCGTCGACGTCTTCGGAGTCGAAGTCGAGCATGTCGGTTAAATCATCGATAGTGGCTACAAAGTGGGTGGTGGGTGGGCGTCGAATTTCGTCGTCCGCATCCCAATCCTGTTGGCCATAGTCCGGCTAGGGCTCTCCTGACAAAGAGAGAGACCTTAGTGAATTCAGAATGTCGCTGAAGGGCGAGTGCTGAAAGATATCCGCGGCGGTGAATTCCATGATCAGCGCCCAATCGGATTCGATTAGCAGGGGCGCGGATGGTTCGGAGTCCGGAAAAGAGTCCGGCACCTTGGAGTCACGGGCTGCGCAGAGGGTTAGGCTGGTGTTCGGCTCGATCACCATTGAGACTGCAGCCCCTGAGGCAGTGTCTAACCACCCGTCCTCGATTGGCGCAGTTGGCTCCGAGCTAAGGGTCGGAGCTAATGCGGGTGCGGCCTCTGGGGTACTGTTCGGCGGCAGAGCTAGGTCATACCCATCGTGACAGTGCGGCGCGCCCGGCTATGGCTCAAATCCGTCGAAGATCAAGTCTCCGCGGGTGTCGGCCGTGTAGTTCAAACTTCCAAACTGACCTGACGGCCAGGGGCGTAGCTTTCAATATGCTCCAAATGGCCAAGCGAATTAGCCCACAGTGCAAAGCCGCCGAATACGAAGATCTGTCCGGGGAGAAAAGTCTCACCCTAGACCGCATCGCCATCGATGATAGTAGGAGCCATCAAGCCTAAGGGCGACGACATAGAGGAACTCTCAATGAAAGCACCAATGTCGGTGTCAAAACCGGCGGATCTCGGGTAGGGGGTCCCGAACTGTGCGTCTAGGCCGGATGGTAACAGGAGGCAGGGGACACAATGTTTTACCCAGGTTCGGGCCCTCTTGATGGAGGTAAAATCCTACGTCCTGCTTGATTAATATTGATGATATGGGTAGTACAAGAGTAGATCTACCACGAGATCAGAGAGGCTAAACCCTAGAAGCTAGCCTATGGTATGATTGTATGTTATGGTTGTTGTCCTATGGACTAAAACCCTTCGGTTTATATAAACACCGGAGAGGGTTAGGGTTACACAAGGTCGGTTACACAAGGTCGGTTACAAAGGAGAAGATATCCATATCCGCATTGCCTAGCTTGCCTTCCACGCCAAGTAGAGTCCCATCCGGACACGAGACGAAGTCTTCAATCTTGTATCTTCATAGTCCAACAGTCCGGCTAATGGTGATAGTCCGGCTGTCCAGAGACCCCCTAATCCAGGACTCCCTCAGTGCTCCTCGAGCTATATGCTAGAGGTAGAAGAAGGCAATGCCCGCTCTCCTCTCCCCCTAAGTGTGAGTCTAATTCTAACAGGTTCCAACTCTTTGCATGGGTGCCCTGGGGGGTTTATATAGGCCTACCTCAGGGGTACAATGGTAATTTGGCAGGGTGTAGGACCCGGCTCTCAGTCTCTCTGGTCGCCGGCTTCTCCGCCGACTGTTGGGGCCCGCCGCCTGGTGGGCCCCGCCGGCTGGTCTGGTACGGAGCCGACAGGCCGCCTCCGCCACTCACGGGTCTTGCCGGCTGCGGATTACTGTAGCCGTGATGCTAATGATGCTTGCTTGGTCAGGGGAGCGTGGCTACAGTCCCGCCGCCTGGTGGGAGATTACTGTAGCCACCCCGCGTCTTATCTTTTTAATGGTGTGTGGGGCCCTGAGGAAGGAACGGGCCGACTGCTGAGAGCCGGCCTCCCTCGGGTCCGACTGGTGAGGCCACCGCCGTCTTCTGGGTTCTCGCTGACCGGCAGGGCCCACCGTCTTCGGGCCGTACCGACAAGCGATCGTGGGAACAGGGCTTTGCCTGTTAGGAGTGACGTCAGGGGCGGAGTGGCAACAGTGCCGCGCCGGGAGGAGATCTCCGCTGGTACGGAGCACTGTGGCCACGCCCGGCCCTGGATACGGGGGAATGGGCTATACTGCAGCCACACCCTGTCTTGTCTTCTTAATGGGGGCGCAGACTTTGAGGGCTCCATGGGCCGACTGCTAGGGGTCAGCCTCTCTGGAGGCCGCCAGCTAGGAGTCGACCTGTCTTGGAGCCGCCTTCCTGAGTATGGACGCCTTCTGGCAGTCAGCCGTTCGGCCAGCCGGCCACCAGAAGGCGGAGCTCTATTGTGGCACCCTGGCTCAGAGAAAACCGGAATGCCCCGTATTCCAGCCCAGAGATCGAGGAGAAGTCTTTTGGAATACGGGACTGCTTACCATAGAACAAACCAGCTTTGTATTATTACACGAATATGAATACAAGGTCTCCGATATTACAATGAATAACATCGGCACGACGACACTACGCCATCCTCAGTTGCTCTATGCAAGCAGCAGAACAACTCGAAGCAGCGGAATAACTCTAGTAGTGGATCAACGGCGACGGTGGTGAACTCCACTCCACAGGGACTCTGGCTGGAACGCTTATCCTAGCTCGCGAACACAGGAGCAACACCAAACAAGCAAGCAATCCAGGCATGACCTGTAAGCTGGCATGACACACCAGGTCAGTACATTGAATGTACTTGCAAGCTCACAATTAACCAGAAGCATTCAAGACAAACAACAACATGGCAATTACAGGTTAAGAAGGAATCATCATGAGATCATCAAGATAACATGGCATAAACAACATGAACTTAATACTGCTAGAACAAGATGATCATGGCATGAACATATAAATCTGATGATACTAGCATGCAACCTGATGTCACTACATGCACCATTTATTCTGCTCGGGTTACCTTGTAACCATCACATGCATCACTTACTAACCTCGAACATTACACGATCATCTCAGGATCAAATGAAGCTTGGTATACAATATCGTAGTAATCATCAAATGACCACAAGGAGCTTGATCTTTACCCACGATTCTCGCACAACATCATGAATATCCAACAACTTGGTATCCTCGATACCACGATGATCATTCCGGTAATCACAACCATGACCAACACTTGGTCTCAAATAGTGATCCTTCCGGCGATCACAACCAACTTATCTCATAATCGAACCGGGATTGTTATTAAGCACATTATTATTATTACTGTTGATTCATAGTGTGACCAACTACGAACTGGGCCCTTATCCGCGGGCACGGCTATCGATAGATTTAATATACACTTTGTAGATGTTAGTACACTGTACCCACACCATGGAACCCATGGCCTCGCACTCCCATTCGGGTGGACCAACGGCGTTCCGACAAAACCGATCTACTACCATGACACTCTCCCGGCCACTCCGACTCACTCCCCATTGGGCTAGTCCTGGGATGGCCCCGTGTCTACCAAAGACACAACGACCACCATCGTGGTCCGTCCCAAACAGGGACAAAAGCGCTTATCTTCCAACTACGGGCACACAAGGTTATGTCTGCTTACCGGGCCAGGGTACGCACGCCCATAACCTTCCCTAGTTGGAGGCACCGGTGAGGGCACGACAATAGACCTAGTTAGGACCTTCCCATAAAGGTAAGCGTGGTTGCACTGGTCAGTTCGATATGGTGGCAGCATGACTCAGCCAACAGGTGTTCAAGTTCAATTTAATCTGGTTAAACTTGAATGCAAATATGCCGAGCCATGATAAAATAACATGATACAATTACAATGCATGAGCATGGACAATAAGTAACCACCATATCAACAATGAATCATCTCCAACTGAGCATGGCATAATGAAGAGCATGAATATTACCAGTACAACACTACTCATAGCATAACATGACCACTAGCATCAACAATAAACATCATGCAAGAACATATCAACAATGCCATGATGCAAGCATTTAACCAACTGGATGCAATGGAACATGCATAACAACGGTACTCAGGACAGACGATAGTCATGCACCGAAGACCATTACCAACATCAACATATACTACTAGCAAGCATAAGCATATGAAAGGAATACTAACAACTAGCAGGGCATGAAAACCAGGTTCATAACAACATAGTAAGAAAGTAAGCACCAATCCAGAAGCATTACCGAAACAGCTATAACCATGTTTTAAACAAGCAAACATTTAAATATTCAAGTTGAAAACCATGGCTACTGCATGACTATCATGCAAGTGGGTATTGTGGCTTGCCTGGGGTGGAAGAAATCAATGGGAGAAAGTGCGAGAGGCTCGTAGAACGAATCGCCGGAAAACGTTCTCTCTCGGAGGGGGCTGATTAAGCATAAGGGAAAAATGGTCATTTTCATAGTGTCAAACCATAGTGAAAATGAAACTAACAGAACGGGCTCGACGAAACGAAGAAGTGGGCTTTGGAATCACCTCAAACGGAGTTACGGTCGCGAAGATACGGACGTTTGAAGCCCAGGGACTATTTTGTAAAAAGAATATTCACAGACAGGCCCTTGGTTAAAACAAAAAACACACTAAGGTAAATACGTTTCAGAGAAGGGAAAACGTAACAGGGGGGCCCGCCTTATCCATCTCCCTCTCCTCATGCCTGTCTTCTTCCTCCTCGCTGCCTCCCCGATCAGAGACAGAAGAGCGAGGATAGGGAAGAGGCCGGCGCTGGCCTGGCCAACTCCGGCCATCTCTGGCCGAGGTGAGGACACCGGCGGCCGCGGGATGCAACGGCGCACCCGTCCAGAGGAGAAAGAGGCGCCGGGGAGGGGTGGAGCACAAGGTGGCCGCGGTAACAGAGAACCGGGCGGTGGCCGATCCTGGGGGAAGAGCGGCCACGCCTACTCAGGCGACTAGGCGAGGGGATGGGGAGGCTAGGTGGGTAGTGGGGAGGCCTCTGGTGGTGGTGGACGGAAGAGAGGGGCTCGGCTTTGGGCTAATTTAGCCGGAGGGGAGCGACGGCCATGGCGGCCAATAGAGGCGAAGAGGAGCTCTCGAGCTCGAATGAGAGGATGGGAGGGGTAGTGGAGTGAGGCGGAGGCGATGGAGCGCTCGGGAGAGGCTCAGGTGGCCTTATATAGGCAGAGGGGCGAGGTGCCGAGCTGTCATCGCCGCGGACGCGTGTGCTCGCGCATGAGCTCGGAGGCAGGCGATGAGAGGGAACATGAGGGAGAGCTCATGGGGAAGAGGCGGCCAAGGGAGCGTAGGAGAGACGCGGCCGAACGCCATTAAGGCGCGGTCGGCCACAGTGCGCCCATGGGCGCGCGGCGACGAGCGCCAGCGAGGAGGCTTCGGGAGGGGGAGATGGCTCCCGAAGGACGGCGACGACGCGGGGAACATGCTGGACAGGCCCGTGCTCGCTAAGACGCCAAGCAGAGGAGGGGCCCGAGCAAGAAGACGTTCTGGGCGCGGTCGATGCACATCAAAGCGGTGGTCACCGTGCAGACTGGCATCAAGAAGAGCCAGATGGCTGGCAATTGTTGTCTAGGGGTAAGTCCTTCCTGGGGCGGTGGTGGTAGCTCAGTTAAAAGCTCTATGGTTAAATAGTAATCACCCTATGAAGTTTACTGCAGTAAACTTGGCCGTGAAACAGTACTCAACCGAGGTGAGATTAGAGCCAAATGATTTTTCTGGGGTGTTTGGGGTTAGGAAGAACTACCATACTGGGGAGTTGGGCAGGAAATGGACCAAGATTTAATGCACTTGCTTTGCAACTGCATTTTTGGTCCAGAAACTTGATTTAGATGATGCACTCACATGGAGTTATGGAATGTGATGCAAGTTGGCAAATCCTCATGATATGGACATATAAAGATGTTGTGAAAAGCTCATACCAAATGGACCATCCAAAATGGTACTTGCTTTACAAACATCATTTCTGTCCAGAAACTTGGAAAAATTCTAGAGAAATATTGGCTCAACGAACCATGCCCAAAATGGGTGGAGGTGGGTTATATGGATAATAGAAGGCCTAGAAAAATTGGCAGCCATAATGGAGCAAGATAAATTATACTTGCTTCACAAACTGAAATTTTGGACAGAATCAAAGAATTGAATATGAGCTCACATGGAGGCATGACATGATCTCTACTTTGGTGGAGGGCTATGATATGATGATATGAGGGATCATGCAAAATGCCAACTCATTTGGATATGCCTAGCTTGCACCTCCTTCACAAAGCTTCTTTCTGGATATAAACTTTGGAAAATCATAATTAAATAATTACTAGGAAATTGAGGTTGCATTTTGTCATGTGGCAATGATATGTATAGGAAAAGGTGTCCAAGGAGTTTGAGGTCAATTGGGAAAATGAAAATAGCACTTGCTTCACAATGTGCCATTTAGGGCAGAATAGGAAATTAATTATTTGAGCATAATGATAAACATGACAAATGAAATATTTTGCCATATTTGAGAAATATATGACCCAAACAATTTATGAGAATTATTTGGGAATTTTAGGAGTGATGGAAAAAAGGTTGCTTCACAACCTAGGGCAAATTTAAGTTATTCCTTTAATAGAAAATGAATATTCCCAATAAAAAGAATATTGGGATTTAGGCTAGGATAAAAATGACAGGGTCAAGGGAAGGTTTTGGGAATGACAAGCCACTCTGGAAACAAAGAAGAGGGCATCTTCTTCAGTTTCCAGACCACAAAGCCACAGAAAAAAGAGAACTCAAGTAAAACCTCAGAAAAACAAAAGAAAAAGAAAGGGCCAAAAATTAGGCTGTCACATCTATCTTGACGCCCTGAGGGGCACAGGCGGCCCCGATGTCTTGAAAGGCTCTGGGGCTCAGGTTAGGCTACCCGTGGCCCATTACTCCGACAGTAGTCCCCGAAGCTGGTGAGGTGCCGCGGCTGAGGAGCTGAGAAGCCTCAACAGTTTCCTCCTCCGGGTGCTCTGAAGGAAGCTTCATCCCACTCCCGGGAAGCCGGTTGGCAGGAGTCGGATACGACCAGTCAGATCCTTCTGGAATTTCGAATGCTACGGCGGGAACCAGGTGGCGTGCTAGCTAAGCTTCTCGGCCCGCCGCCTATCGTGGGCGCGCCACGTGGCGCCAGCCAGCCAGGCCAGCATGCGAGCCCACGCGCGCGATGGGACGCGTCTACAGGCTGGGCCCCACCACCGGGCCTCGGCGCACGAGCGGATCCGCTGCGGCCAAGGCGAGCGGTTCCGTTTCCCCGCGGAATTACTGCATGCAGTAACTCGCGCGATAAAGGTGGGGACATGGGCACAGTTAATCCCACGATCCCACGCCTGCCCCCTCAGCTTCATAGCCCATAGGCTAAAGTAGGGGGAGGAGAGGGAGTGGCGGAGTACGCGCGCTCCTCCACCCCGTTCCTGCCTCCTTCTTCCTCTCGCCGCGGTGCCCCCGAGCCACGCCGGAGCACTGCCGCGGTTCGTCTCCGTCGAGTTCGTCAGCCCGAGCTCTCTTTGCTCCGCCCATTCTTAGCTCCCTCGCCGCGCCCTTTCTTCATCGAGCTCTCCATGGCGCGCGAGCGAGGAGGAGACTGGGACGGGTCCAACGTCAATGAGGACCACATCACTTTCCTCCGCGAGACACGACTTCTTCCTGGTGCGGGCTACATGAAAGCACGCGTGCCGCCGGAGGGGGAGATCTCGCCAGCGCCGAGAGAAGGTGAGCCGGTCGTCTTCTGCTCACACTTCATCCGCGGCTTCGGCCTGCCGGCGAGCGGATTCCTCCGTTTGTTTCTCGAATTCTATCACCTCCAGCCCCATCACATCACGCCCAACACCGTGATGCTCCTAGCCGCCTTCGTCATGGTGTGCGAAGGCTACCTCGGCATCCTTCCCACCATCGAGTTGTGGGGTGCTTTCTTCTACACCAACCTGGGCACCTCCGTCCGAGAGGTGGCTGTCCAGTGCGGCGCCTTCGTCGCGGTTCGCCGACCATCACCGATGAACGCCTTCCCCACCATCAAGCTGCCACAGTCGGTTAAGATGTGGCAGCAATCCTACTTCTACGTGGAGAACGCGGACCCGGCCGCCGACTTCATCAACCTGCCGGCTTATGTAGCCGTCCCGCCTGCCGAGCCTCGGGCCAGCTAGGGCTATAAGCCGAAGCCGGTATCAATAGACGGCGTCGCTGCCATCCAACGGCTCCGGGAGCTGATTGAGACCGAAGACCTCAAGGCGTCCGACTTGCTGGTCGCCTTTGTCGAGCGCCGGGTTCTCCCGCTCCAAGACCGGCCGCACCTAATCAGCCGGATGAGCGGGCATCGTGACCCGTGCCGGCTGAGCACCAAGGAGATGCTGGCTGCCGAGGTCGCGAACTTGGTGAACGAGATCTCCGGCCTCAAGCTGGAGGGGTCTTAGAGCTTCGGCAAGCAGCCATATTCTCGCGCCGACCCGCCGCCTGCGGTAAGTTTTCCAACTCTTTTCTTTTTGATACTTCGTCTTAGTCTTGATCTTGGTGTTGATCAGCCGGCCTCTCATCATCCGAATCAGATCTATATGTCGATTGTGACGGCCGCCATCGTAGGGGCGGGTGGCGACTACCAATCGGACCGGGCCATGAGCGACGTGGACGACCCCGACTTGGGGGCGGCCGCCTTGGAGGACACCGCGACAGGCGGCGTCTACGAAGTAGGCGGCTTCGAAGAATGCGGCATCGAAACCTGGCGTGATGATGATGAAGAGGAAGAAGAGCCGCGCCCTGCGCGCGGCGCCAGCAGGGCGGACGCGAGCCCCTCCGTCGAGCCGACTGCTCGAGGCGGCACGCGTAAGTGTAAGCAAGGAGCCGTCTTGTTCGGCAGCGCGCCGAAGAAGGCCAAGAATCCAACTGCCGCGACCAGGCGGAAAGAGGCCGCAGCGAAGGCGTCCAAGTACCAGAAGCTCCCGAAGGCGCCTCCTATGGTGTCGGCGTAAGTGTCTTTCCCTTGTGTTCTTCTTTCTCATTGATTCTTTCTAAACTTCCTTTTTTTTTATTTTCTTGACTTCAGGGCTCCGCTCTTTCTCGAGAAGTCGTCCGCCGCCTCCATCGTGGGGTCGGCGGAGACTTCCACCACCACCCGACGAATCGATCCGGCCCCCGACCTCCAGGGGGCGATGGTGCGAAACACGCGGGAGGCGTGCGAGGAGCGGGAAGCCGCCCGCTGGGAGAAGGCGGAGGCAGACAAGGCGGAGGCCGCCGCTTTAAAGAAGCTGGCGGAGGCCGAGACTGCCGCCGCAGCGAAAAAGCAGGCCGAGGAAGCCGCACGCCGTCAATCGGTGATATTCGTCACCCCCTTGAACTCCGCGCCGCCACCTCCAGAGCTTGCAGCGCCGACTGGGGAAGCTGGCGACGAGCACCCGGTCATGGAGAGGGACGGCTGCGACGCCATCATGCTGGACGTAACCATGCCCCTGCCACTACCCTCTGAGGAGGCGCGAGACAAACAGCCGGCTGACCCGCTGGCGCCACCAGCCGGAGACGAGCTCGTGACAGGCCCAACTCCTGAGGTCCACACACCCTCGCGCCGCCGATTTGCAAAAGTGGCCTCGGCGCCACGCCCACTGGAGACCGGTGCCGCGAGCTCTTCGATCCCAGACGCCGAGGCGAACAGCACCGGGCCCACTGAGTGGGTGCGGGGAGGCGGGACGAGCCCTTTGAACAAGGCAATCCTGGACGTCCAAGCCAAGCTCCGCACTGAAGCCGACGCACTCAAGCGCTGCAACAGTGCGTTCCTGGAGTCGCGAGCAGCCATCCGGGTATGCTTCTTGCTTCTTTGTTTTAAATTCTTGTACTGCTTCATGGGGCGCGCCAGCGCACCCACTGGGTGTAGTCCACGAGATTCGGGCCGGCTGCTGAGCAGGCGGCTCGGAACTTTAATTGGCAAGCTCTGAGTGCTAATACTGTCTGATATCTTTGCTGCAGGATTATCATAACATCCGTGCAGCCACCTTCAACTCCAAAGTCCAGGAGTTGGATCAATGGGCCGTCGACTTGTCAGAGAGCCGGAGTAAGTCTTTTCTTTCTCCACGGGGGCGTGCTGGCGCACCCGCGGGCTGTAGTCCCCGAGATTCGGGCCGACTGCTGAGCAGTCGGGTCGGATCTTCCTGGCAACTGCTCTTCTTCTCTGTTGATATTTTATACCTTCTTTCTCCGCGGGGGCGCGCTAGCGCACCCGCGGGCTGTAGTCCCCGAGATTCGGGCCGGCTGCTGAGCAGTCAGGCCGGATCTTCTTGGCAACTATATCTCTCTTTGTTGATTGTTGATGTCCTTTTCTTCTTCTACTTTTGCAAAGATCAACACCACCCTGCAGCAGCAGCTGGGCAAAGCCAACACCGCGCTGCGTGCCAAGGAGGTGGACTGCAACAAGCTGGCCAAGGAGCGTGACCGGCTGGTCATGCAACTGGGGGAGCAGGCGGAGCTTCTCAAGAAGGCCCAGAAGGAGGCGGAGGACAAGGAGGCAAGTCTCTTTGCTGAGTTCGAGATCGAGCGCTCTGCCTGGACCGACAAGGAGGCAATGATGACAGCCGGCTTTGGCGAGACTGAAGACATGGTCGACGCTAAGCTGCCTTCTTTACTCTTTCTTCGAGCCGCCGGCTTCTGATCAAGCCGACTTCTTGTTTCTGATCTGACTCTTTGCTTTTTTGTCCGAGAAGACTTCTTCCCAGGTCACTCTGGTGCTGCCAACCAGGCTATTGAGGCCGATCACGAAGGACGGAGGGCAGAAGGTGAGGAGATCGCCGCCGACGCCCCCTGCACTCTTTGCGAGCAGCTTCTCAACATCCAGGCTCGTCTTCGGCCGACTCATCAGATGCTGCGCCGCCTTCAGTGTGTCGGCGCCCAGGCGATCGCCACCCTGTGGCCGGACATGTCGGCTCTGCGCACATCCAACCGGACTGCCGACTGGCTGGAGGTGGCGGCCGGCCGCCTTGAGGCGTGGAAGGGCTCCTCGGCCCGGGCCAAAGCACGCCGGGCCTTGGGGTTCATCAATGCGTGGTACCCTGGGCTAAATATAGCCCATTTGACCATGTTTCGATAGGAAGCCCAGGAGGAGCTGGTGGCAGTGGAGGGTGATCTTGTCAAGCGGGCAGCGGCAATCGTCGAGTACACCAACACCAGCATCTTCATCCCGGAGCTAGCCGAGAACGGTGCCGAGGCACCACTAGAGTGGTTCGGGCTGAGCCCGGAGGCTGGCGAGGACTCGGCCGAGGTGATCGACTCCAGCGACGAGGGAGAAGACGAAGAGGAGGAGGAAGGTGAAGAGGAGGCGCCAGAGATCGGAGCGTGTAACACCCCAATAATTTAATCATATTTTCATTAAGTAGAATTTGGCCAGGAATAAAATTTTGAATTATACCAAGTCATTTATTAATTTCGGAGCTTTTTATATTTTCTATTTTACAAAACTCTTCCCTCCATAGAAAATTATTTTTGTAGAATGTTGTGGTCCTTGTTTGTTCTGTAAATCATTTCATTTATATCATAAACAACATTAGGGAATATTTTCATAATAAAATTTGCCATAAGTAATTCTTAAAAAACATTTTCAGTACTTGAAATGCTTCTGTTGCACTACAAGTATTTTAAATAATTGTTTCAAAATCCCACAAATTTTTTGAGATGTCAGATGATGGCTATAAATCACTTTTGAGCAAAAACCTAACTATGTCTTTTGAAAATTTTCAGAGAAACATCCTCTTTTCAATTCTGTCCCATTTTTGAGTTACAACTGCAATCCTAATCTTCCTAGCTCCATTAATTCTGAAACTCTGCCATCCTCTAGTCCTTCCAACCAAAACCTTAACTCCAGGAGATCAGCTCTATTTGAATCTTTGAAGTCCACCAAAACCTCCTCTGAAGTTTCTGTCCAGAACTGAATTCTACTAAAACTTGCACTAGCAAGTTTCTCATCTTGCCAAAATAACTCCATTATCAACTCTATCATCTAAAGAGACTCCATCCTGCCAAGTTTCGAATCCAACAAAGTCTCCTAGCTAGCTTTAGCATTCTGTCGAGCACCTTATGGTCATGACAGAAAATTTGCAACTCTCTAACCCACACTAGACACTTGGTCATTTGGCCAAACCAACATGTCCATCACCCTTGCCACATTGGGACTCATCATCCTGTCAAATATCAACTCCATTAGAGCAACGTAGGCCACCGAGACATTTTGTCGAGCACGCTACGTGCATGTCCAGAGCGTGTCCAGAGCGCGTATTTTGCATGCGTTGACACCGAGCTGCTGCCACCGCTCAGCCGCCTCCCCTTCTCAACCTGATCCTCCGCTGGATCAAACTGACCAGATAGAGGCTCGCCAACACCTCCACTTGGCCCCTAGCACCATCCACCGCCGTCCACGACGACCAGGACCGCCGCCCGACGAGTACGCCTTCGCCACATCTCCGTCCGAGCCCCTTTCGCTTAAATGCCAGCGGCTCGAGCTCATCCGCAGCTCACCGACCTCACAAGCAACACATCGGCCACGCCTACCTCACCAACACCCACATGTTCGCCTTGAATGGCCGCCGCCGCCGTGTCCATCCTCTGGAAGCCACGTCACCCCTCTTCCCGCCTATTTAAGCTTTCCCCGAGCCCTCTCAGTCCATCACCACCTCTCTCCCTCCCTCACTGATCCTCCCGTAGTAGCAGAAAGACCAGAGATGGCCATCTTCTTCTTCTCCGACAACCACAGCCGCCGCCTCTGTCCCGATCATTCCAGCACGACCAGGGCCTCCCCCTCTCCACTCTCTTCACCAGAAGCTCTCCCTTCATCCCTCGAATCCACCCCGATGCTCTATTTTGGTCAGGGGCCACCGTAGGCGAAATCCCCATCCCACCCGACGCCGTCGTCCGCTGGAGAGCTCGCCGTCGGTGACTCTGTCCACTTCGGCGACCATCACGGGTACCCATGGGACCGTCTCAACCCGCTGAGCCCGCGGATGGCCTCGGTTTTCCAAATGGAGCCACCTATCACCGGCGAGCCTCATCGAAGCTCCGCCTCCGTTCTGTCAGAGGAGATGGCGCGCATGTGGACTAGTCAAAACTGAACGGTGGGCCAGGCGGGCCCACTGTCAGTGACCCAGCGCCGCGCCAGCTTGTCTTAAGTGGAGACGGGTTCTATTGAAGTTGCTTTCCCGCGTGGAAAGCGTATTGTTGTGAGTACGCCTTCGACATCGCAGCCCTCCCGCGCGGTCGAGCGATTGGTCTTGGCCTAGTAGCGCCAGGCGGCTATATCGCGCCCAGGGCGTGTTTCTGCTCAGCCCATCATAGTAATATATGTTTCCCTTTTTATTTTCCATCAGATTTCAAATAATTCCACAGCATCCATTTCACATCCAAATTTGATGATTCGAATTTCTGCCTACTCCTGCAATCATTCTGTATTTATCCGGTGAGGGTGAACATTTTTCCTAGGCCTAGTTTTTGTTGGATCTACTAAATAGTCCATTTCCTTTAATATTCCAGCTTAGTAAATCCATAGGAAAAATCATATGAACTCCAACTGACTTGATTCTTTTTCTGTTATTTCTCAAATTTCATCTAGTTCATTTTAGTATTTATTTCAAAATTTTCCAAACAACTTTTATGTACTATTTTGGGATTTTGTGGTAATTAAAATATTTTGAAAATAGGAAATGGAGGGGAGATATAATTTTCAAAGTTTTGGAGTGCACCCAATCTTTCTGCATGCTCAAGGCAAGCATCTTGAACACATGATATGGTGAATGCATAATGTTCGTTTGCATGTATAATTGAATTATGAATATATTCAACTCATATGAAATTTGCATAGTATTGGTCATACATGCATGATTCCCCTTGATGGTATTCTATCTCCATTTAAACATGAAGTATGAGTGAGTACGACTATTTTCATGTATGGTATATGCCTGTGTTGGTCCAGGCTAATTTGCAGGATGAATCAGACACGAGAAAAGTAACCGTGAGACTGAAATCTCGTTGTGACGAGAATGATCAGTGAGGGTATGTTGAGACATACCAATGGTGACCCTGTTGGGTACTGCGAAGGAATTGTGTTGTGCTAACCACTGCAGGGAAACTTACACCTCCTGAGTTGACCTTAGATCGAGTCTTGTTCCGGCAACCCCCATACTTGATTCGTGCTACCACATGCCCCTGCCAAAGGTAGGGTATGGTTCAGTAAGTTGATAACTCCTTTCCTGCACACACCGTACAGAGAGGCCATAGGAAATGATACTACTGGACCCAATAGTCATGTCACTTGGTTCGGGGGCATGAATGGCCGGTCTGGGACCGAAGCTGAATGTTCATGCTGTTGGAGGCCGTTGCATGAGGCCTTCCCACTTAGAGTTTTACTTTATCATTGTTTTGGGTGATCCCTCGCTTGATGGACTAAAGCTGGTATGTGTGGGTCAGGTGTGTTTTCATCCCAAAGACCGTAATCGGAATTAGTCAACGTCTTGGGGTTGACTAAAGAAATCCTTTACTTGTGGGTAAAGAGTACACCCTCTGCAGAGTTATATCTATTCGAATAGCTGTGTCCATGGTTAAGGACTACAGTCTCGGTTGGTCAAGTGTTGGTCTTAGTGTCAATCTCCGGGGGAAATACTTAAATTGACCATGGTTCGTTCTGCAGGGTAATTACTGTCACTACTGGTGCCGTTATGAATATTATTGTTGACATGAATATTGTTGTGGACTAACCGTTCCCTCTTATGTGCAATTGTGAGCATCTCTTGGGATGGCTAGTCCACCTGAATGCTCATGTTATTTTCTTATAAGCCCTTTATGAGGCGTCGCTTCAGACACCCGACTGTGGCGTGTATTTTCAAGACCTCTCGTGGCGTCGCTTGAGTTCTCGGGCGGTCCTGTCTCGCCCGACTCTCTTTTAGACACCCGTTTGGCATTTCTTTTCAAGCCCCCTCGTGGTGTCGCTTGAGTTCTCGGGCGGTCCTGTCTTGCCCGATTCTCTTTTAGATGCCCGTTTGGCATTTCTCTTGGAATTTCTCGGGCGGTCCAACGCCCGACGTTCCGTTTCATTTCTTTGATTTACTAATAACATGACTTATTTATCCTTCCACACCGTATGAATATTTTTCATGCCATGCTTTGAATTCTCAATCTGCACATGCGTATAATTTAATTCATCATGAGCATATGCATCCTCTATATCTTTTGTTCTTGATGTTTGCGAGTACATTCAAACGTACTCATTGGCTTGTCCCTGGCTATTGTCTTGGCCAGATCATGGCTCAAAGAGGAGCATTGTGAAGACACCCCGCAACCTAGGATTTGGAGATAGCAGCCACGCGAGATAGGAGTTATCCGGGTCAGCTGTTCCCGTGGGAATGGAGTTCCATCAGCGTTGGAGATCCACGAGTCGCTTCCATTATCTGCCATTAGAAATCATTATTGTACTCAATGGACCTGTAAGGTCTTGTACTCAAATCCTTGTAATTGCTTGGAATTCTGTACCAAGGAAATACCCACCAGCAACAGTAATCCTGGGGCTGGTGGTGACATAAGGGTCGTTTGCTGGGAATTTATGTCCCAGAAATCCGGCCCCGACAGAGCGGACGGCCAGCCTCAACTCGACCGCGCCTCCAGCAACGAGCCACGCCCAAGCGAGCCGGCTGCTGCTGAAGGCGACCAAGTGGAGACCGACCAGCCGACCGCTCAACCAGCCGGCACCACCGACTCCTCCATTCCGCCGAACCCGTCTGTTGCTTCATAGGCTGCCATTTTACCTTCGTTTCTTCCTGCTTATCAGTCTCAACAAACTTTGTTAACTTTGCACAATTCCACCCGCGGGGTGTATTTCAAAACTCTCGTTGGATGTCGGCCAAAGGCCTTTTGATGTGTAAATATTTTTGCCGTGTTCTATCTTTCCTTGCTTTCTACTCTTTGGCTTTTTTCCTTTGTTGCCTTCCCTTGGTTGTCGTCTTGCCAGCCGAACAGCCGCTCTACGAACTGTGGCTGGGTCAAGTACTTAGCCACTTTCGGGGAGGCAAGTACTTAGCCGATTAGAGTTTTCTAGCAAGTTAAGTAGAAGCCGGCCGACCGGCTGCTTGACAACTGGTCAGTGGGGCGGGAAGCCGGCTTGGACTATGTGTATGCTTTGGGTCCTTAGCCATTTTTCATGCAGACACCCTTTCTGCCTTAACTCCTGCCGACCGAACAGTCGCTCTGCGAGCTGTGGCTTCTGGCAGGAGAAAGCTTAGGTGCCAACACATTACTTGTCCGGCTGCAGGAAGCATTTCATAGTACAAGGTGGCAAGTCCACGGGTCGACTGGTCAAACCCGGTGCCAGACGGACTAATGAAATAACACAAATGACAGGCGTAATACTTCATATAGATAAAAGAGGGCAGTCCCTGAGCTCTTCTCGGGGGACCCGGAGTCTTCGTACTTAATACAAAAGTTGGCGTGGTACATACTGCATCAACTGTAAAACCTTCGCAGGAGGTTCACATTCCATGGTCGCTCCGTCTCCTTGCCAGAGTCATCCCTTTTGCGTGCTTGAGGCTTCTGAGCATCGATAAGGTAGTAGGAGTCGTTGCCCAACACCTTGCTGATGATGAAGCGGCCTTCCCAAGGTGCCGAGAGCTTGTGCTGGCCGGTTGTTCGCTGGATTAGCCAGAGCACAAGGTCTCCTTCTTGGAAGGATATTGGCTTGACCTTTCGGTTGTAGTATCAGCGCAGGCTCTGCTGGTAGATGGTGGACCAGCTGAATGCCAACAGCTGGCCCTCTTCTAGCAGATCGACGTCGTCTTGTCGTGCTTCTTCTGCCTCCTCCTAGGTGTACATGGTGACTCGAGGGGAGTCGAATTCTATGTCCGTCGGGATGACGGCTTCGACACCGTAGACGAGGAAGAAAGGCGTAAAGCCAGTTGACTTGTTCGGAGTTGTGCGCAGTCTCCAGAGGACGGCCGGCAGCTCGTCAATCCAATAGCCGGCCGACCGCTCCAGAGGCTCGACCAGCCGGGGCTTGATGCCGGATAAAATGAGGTCGTTTGCTCGCTCCACCTGGCCGTTTGACTGCGGATGGGCAACGAACGCTAGGTCCAGTCGGATGCCCTACGTCGCGCAGAAACGGGCCAAGGCGCCTTTGGCAAAGTTTGTGCCATTGTCGGTGATGATGTTGTGTGGTATGCCATACCGGATGGTGATGTCGGAGATGAAGGTCACAGTAGTCGGACCATTCAACTTCTTAATTGGCTTTGCTTCTATCCACTTGGTGAACTTGTCCACTTCGACAAGCAGATGAGTCATGCCGCCACCTGCCGTATTGAATGGTCCCACCATGTCCAGGCCCCAAACGACAAAGGGCCAGGCAATGGGAATAGTCTTGAGTGCAGAAGCCGGCTGATGTGGCTTTGAACGAAACTTCTGGCACCCTTTGCATTTCTGGACCAAGTCCTTGGCGTCTTCTAGAGCAGTTGGCCAGAAAAAACCATGGCGGAAAGCTTTGGCCACGAGTGCTCTTGAAGCTGCGTGGTGACCACACTCGCCTTGATGGATATCTTTGAGGATTGCTTGGCCTTGCTCCGGCTCTACGCAGTGCTGATAGACACCAATGACACTGCGCCTCACAAGCTCTCTGTTGACTATGGTGTACGCTGCTGCCCGGCGTTGCACTTGCCGGGCCGAGATCTCATCAGTCGGCAGCTCTTTGTTCACCAGAAAGTTGAGGATGGGTTGGGCCCATGAAGGTGCTGCAATTTCTTCGGCTACTAGGACTGCTACTTGCACGAGGGCGGTTGGGCCGGGAGGCGGCGGGTTGGAGTCGGCTGCCGCTTGCTGAGTCGATGAGGTCCCCGGGCCGACTGCAACAGTCCCCGGGTCGCCTGCCGAATTCCCCGTGCCAGCTGCTGGGGTCCTCAAGTCGGATCCGACTGCTTCAGGAGGAGCCGACACAAAGATGGAATCCGACTCTAGCGATGGCTTGATAGACGGCTTGAGGAGGCGTTGTAGGGCGACACCGGCTGGTATTGCTTGCCGGGTGGAGCCGATTCGTGTCAAGGCGTTAGATTGCTCATTGTCATTTCTTGGCACATGGAGGAACTCTCACCCTTCGAAGTATCCGCTGAGTTGCTGGACAAAGAAACGGTAGCTTGCCATGTTTGAATACTTGGCGTCCCAGTCACTAAACGACTGCTGGACCGCCAGGTCGGAATCTCCATAACACAGGATCCGACGAATGCCGAGTTCCTTGGCAAGCTGAAGCCCGTGAATGAGTGCTTCGTATTCAGCAACATTATTGGAGGCGGCAAAGTGAATTTGCAGCACATATATGAGCTTGTCGCCTTTGGGAGAGGTGAGGACGATGCCAGCTCCCAAACCGGTGCGCATCTTGGAACCATCAAAGTGCATTCGCCAATGAGTGGAATCATGCGCTGGCAGCAGGTACTGGGTCTCGGCCCAGTCGACGAGGAAGTCGGCCAGTGCTTGTGACTTGATGGCGGTGCGAGGCTGGTAGTAGATGGTGGAGGGGGCCAAATCTATGGCCCATTTGGCCACTCGGCCTGAGGCATCTCAGCTTCCAATGATCTCGGCAAGTGGAGCTATGCAGACCACAGTGATTGGGTGCTCCTGGAAGTATGGCTTTAGTTTCTTGGCAGCAAAGTGCACGCCATAGCGCATCTTTTGGTAGTGCGGGTAGTTCTGCTTGGAGGCGGATAGTACTTCACTCAGGTAATACACCGGCCTCTGGACTAGTAGAGCTTTGCCTTCTTCCTTGCGTTCCACCACTACGACTGTGCCGACCACCCGGCTGGTGGCGGCGATGTAGAGGAGCATGGGCTCCTTAGGAGTCGGGGCCGCCAGGACAGGCGGAGTGGTCAACATCTTCTTGAGCTAGAGAAAAGCTTCATCCGCCTTGTCGTTCCACTCGAAAAAGGTGGTCTTCTTCATGAGCTGGTACAGGGGAAGAGCCTTCTCGCCCAGCCGACTGATGAAACGGCTGATGGATGCCAAGAAGCCGGTAAATTTTTGTCAGGATGGCCTTGATCTTCACAGGGTTGCACTCTATGCCGCGCTCTGAGACCAGAAAGCCAAGAAGCTGGCCGGCTGGCACTCCAAAGACGCATTTCTCCAGGTTGAGCTTGATTTGAAATCGACGCAAGTTCTCAAAGGTCTCCTCGAGGTCTTCTAGTAACGTTCCTTGATTTTCCGTCTTCACCACCACATCATCCACATAGACGTGGGTGTTTCTGCCGAGTTGCTTGAGGAGACACTTCTGCATGCAACATTGAAACGTGGCGCCGACATTTCTCAAGCCGAATGTCATGGTTAGGTAACAGAAGGCTCCAAATGGCGTGATGAAGGCGGTCTTCAGCCTGTCGGCCGGGTTCAACTTGATTTGGTGATACCCTGAGTATGCATCCAAAAAGCTCAACAGCTCGCATCCGGCTGTGGAGTCACTTGGTCGATTCTTGGCAGAGCAAATGGATCTTTGGGGCATGCTTTGTTTAGGCTGGGATAATCAATACACATGCGCCACTGCTTGTTCTTCTTCAGCACTAGGACCGGGTTGGCTAACCACTCTGGAAAGAATACTTCCATGATGAAGTCGGCTGCTAGAAGCCGGGCTATCTCTTCTCCAACAACTCTTCTCTTCTCCTCCGATAGGCGGCGCAAGGGCTGCCTGACTGGCTTGGCATCGGATCGGACGTGTAGCTTGTGCTCGGCGAATTTCATCGGAACACCCGGCATGTCCTTGAGAGACCCTGCAAAGATGTCCCAATTCTCACGGAGGAAATCGATGAGCTCGCCTTCCTATTTGCTGTCAAGGTTTGCACCTATGACAGCGTGCCTCTCCGGGTGCTCTGGGTCCAAGGGTATCTTCTTTGTCTCCTTCGCCGGCTTGAACGAGCCCTCGACTTCTGACTCCTTGGGGTTGGGTGACATTTCCGGCTGCTTGCCGGCCATCGCCACAACCCGGTCAAGGAGCCGCTTCTTAGCCGCGATCACGAGGGACTCGGCTAACTGGCTGCTCTCTGCTGCGCAGGCGGACGACTTCTTGTAGTCCCCTGCTATGGTCAGGATTCCCTTGGAGCTCGGCATCTTCATCTTGCATAGTGGGGGACCGCCATGAACTTGGCCAGGGCAGGCCGGCCAAGTAATGCATGATAAGGGCTCTCAAGGTCCACCACCTCAAACCAGACTGACTCTCGGCAGAAATGATTTTTGTCCCCGAAGAGGACATCTATCTGAGTCTTGCCAATTGGTGAGCAAGAAAGGCCAGGAACTATGCAATGGAAAACAGTCTGGCTGGGCTGAAGATGTCTCTGCTTGATTCCCAACTTCTCCATGGTATCTTTGTACAGAATGTTGATGCTGCCGCCGCCGTCTATCAGAACTCAGGAGAAGCGAGCAGCTCGCCTCTCCGTGGCAAATGTGGCATCCAACACCAGAGGATAAGAGTCGGGATTGAGCATCACCTCCGGGTGGTCGGCTCTGCTCCAGCTGATGGGCTCCTCAGACCAATGCATGAATTTCGGGGTCTCTGATGCTACTGCATTTACTTCTTATTGCTGTTGCTGTCTGTTGCGCTTGTCGTCAGCCATGCTGGTGAACACGACATAAGCTCCATGCTCTTCAGGATAATCATCTTGTATGGCGCCGACTGGCCGAGCTGCTGGCTGCTGTGGAGGAGGAGGCGGCGGGCCGACTGGTGGAGGGGGCTGGAGTCCGTCACCCTTGGCAATCCTGGTGAGCCAATGGCACTTCCGAGTGGTGTGATTGGACGACTTAGCACCGCTTTGGAACTTTCAGGGTGCATCAAGAGTCTACTCGTACGAGAAGGCGGGCAGCTAGTTGGGCTTGCCACCCTTCTGGCGTTTGGGAGGAGGCTGCCCTTCTGGCTGTTGATCTTCGACTGTTGCCACCTGCCGGCTCGTGGGAACCGGCTGCATGGCCTTGCGCTTGTTGTCGTTCGGTTGTTGTCGCCGACTGGCCTCACCAGTCGGGGTCCGAGGAGCTTGAGGGGCCACCTTGCCCGACACATTGACTTGAATATCCGCCTTCATGGAGGAGTCGCTGTGGCGTACTTTTCTGCTATGATTAGCAGTTCGTCGTGGGTCGCCAGCTCATTGCAGAGAAGCTTGTGCTTGAGGAGGGTGCCCTCTCAGCACCCGACAGTGAAGTACTCGATGGCCTGCACCTCATGCACGCCCTCGCAAGAGTTGCACAGCTCGGCCCAGCGTGTGAGGTAGTCGCGAGTCGACTCGTTGGGGTCTTGGACGCACAAGGAGAGCTGGCGAGGCTTGGGCGGCCGCTTGTACGTGCTGGTGAAGTTGCGGATGAATGCTTCAGTAAAATCAACCCAGCTGTTGATGCTGCGGGGCTTCAGGCTGTTCAGCCATGTCCGGGCCATGCCCTGGAGCATGAGCGGAACGTACTTCACGGCAACGCGCTTGTTGCCGTTGGCGATGCTGACGGCTGTGGAGTAGTCGACCAGCCAGTCCTCCGGCTTCACGGAGCCGGTGTACTTGGGTGTATCTCTCGGGAGAGTGAACCCTTTGGGGAAGGGCTCATCTTGGATGCGAGGGGCAAAACAAGGCGGACCCAGCTCATCTTCTTCTTCTAGCACCAGGGATCGATTGAGGCGATCGATCCGATGGCGGGCATCATTTTCTCCGATTCCTTCTCGGCGGCCAAGGCGGTCGCCGAGTGATGGGTGATCAACAAGCGGCAGGGAAATGCGCCTCTCCCTACGGGGAGAGGAGGCGACAGTCATCTCGCCGCCGCACTGCTCTCGGGCGGCCGTCTTGGTCGCGCTCGATGGTGATGTGAGTCTGGCTGCGGCTGGCCGCCGGCTCCTTGTCTCTTCTATCATGGACGCCACCAGTCGGCGTCCGGGAGGTCGCGCCTTGATCTCGGCGAGGAGGCAGGTCGTTGTTTCGCCGGTTGGGCGCTTCAGTGCGGCACCCGGCATCTTGCTGCTCAGCAGCCGCGTCGAGGAGCTGCTGGACTCGGTCCGTCATGTGGCGACCCTCGTCGCCCTCGAGCGTGTCTAGCTCGTCTCTTTGCAGGCGTGGCATATACGGGACAATCTGTCCCGAACATGCTGGCGATGGTTGCGCCATGCTGCCGAACCAAGCCAATGCAGCTAGGCCCACCAGGAGCTGGTGTGCCATCGACATCATGGTCCATCTCCCGCTGGTAGGCCACCGAAAGGCGTCTCATGCTGGCTAGCCGGTTGGCGCTCTCGACGAGCTGGACGCGGCGCACTTCTAGCGTCTCAGCGTCGGCGTCTTCTGGGATAGGCGCAGCCAGGTCTTGCATCGCCGCCTGCAACGGATCCTGGCCACCTCCGCTAGAGTGCTCGCCGTGGCTGATGACGAGCACCTCCGTGACGGTGCTACCGCCGCTGTCCGCGCGAGGAAGCGGCTCGTCGTAGACCACCACGTTGGAGGGGAACGCGTCAAGCGACGCCATGCCGGAGTCGACCAACATCGGGTCGGTGGAGCCAACCGACTCCAAGTCAGCAGCAGGCTCGCTGGCAACGTGGAGCTGATCGAGGAGGCTCACGAGCGGCTCTCGGGGCCATTGGTGCCCGCATCAGACGCGGGCTTGTCGGAGAGGCGAATCTCACCAACAAGATCAGCGAGGCAGCTTGCCGCGCAGGCAACCTCCGCGCCATGCAGTGCGCCGGCGCAGATGCCGTCTCGCGTGCCGGGCTGGCTGCGCTCGCCAGGAAGGAACAGGGTTCCCGTCCAGAACAGGTCTCCGGGAGATGGTGCACCTGGCCCCATGATGGGTGCCAAATGTCAGGGGTTGGGTGCGACATATGCCAATGGATGGCTTATCATGGTGGGAGCGAGTAGAACGTCGCTGGTGCCTGGAAGAGGGATAAGACGTAGACACGAACGCCGGTGCACTTTACCCAGGTTCGGGGATCTCCTAGGAGATAACACCCCTAGTCCTGCTCTGCGGGGTCTTCGCATGATCACTAAGGCACTAGTGAGTACAATGGTGCTCCTCGAGCTGTATGCTAGAGGTAGAAGAAGGCAATGCCTGCTCTCCTCTCCCCCTAAGTGTGAGTCTAATTCTAACAGGTTCCAACCCTTTGCAAGGGTGCCCTGGGGGGTTTATATAGGCCTGCCCCCCAGGGGTACAATGGTAATTTGGCCGAGTGTAGGACCCGGCTATCAGTCTCTCTGGTCACTGGCTTCTCCGCCGACTGTTGGGGCCCGCCGCCTGGTGGGCCCCACCGGCTGGTCTGGTACGGAGCCGACAGGCCGCCTCCGCCGCTCATGGGTCTTGCCGGCTGCGGATTGCTGTAGCCGTGATGCTAATGATGCTTGCTTGGTCAGGGGAGCGTGGCTACAGTCCCGCCGCCTGGCGGGAGATCACTGTAGCCACCCCCGCGTCTTATCTGGTTAATGGTGCATGGGGCCCCGAGGAAGGAACGGGCCGACTGCTGAGAGCCGACCTCCCTCGGGTCCGACTGGTGAGGCCTCCGCCGTCTTCCGGGTTCTCGCTGACCGGCAGGGCCTGCCATCTTCGGGCCGTACTGACAAGCGGTCGTGGGAACAGGGTTTTGCCTGTTAGGAGTGACATCAGGGGCGGAGTGGCAACAGTGCCGCGCTGGGAGGAGATCTCCGTCGGTATGGAGCACTATGGCCACGCCCGACCCTGGATACGGGGGAATGGGCTAGACTGCAGCCACACCCTGTCTTGTCTTCTTAATGGGGGCGCAGACTTTGAGGGCGCCATGGGCTGACTGCTAGGGGCCAGCCTCTCTGGAGACCGCCAGCTAGGAGTCGGCCCGTCTTGGAGCCGCCTTCCTTAGTATGGCCGCCTTCTGGCAGTCGTCGGTTCGGCCAGCCGGCCGCCAGAAGGCGGAGCTCTATCTTGACACCCTGAGGGGTACATCCGACCCTGATGTTTTGAAAGGCTCTAGGGCTCGGGTTAGGCTACCCGTGGCCCATTACTCCGACACTAGCTCAAGCGGACTATGTGCAAGGCTATTTGCCCTTGATAGGTTTTCTATTTTACCGAGCTCATGGTGGTTGTTGGGAGACCGGGTCATAGAATCGACTGTCGTACTATCAAGGGGGGCTCTCAAGTGAGTAGCTTGATCATATCGTTTAGAGAGCTCAAACCACTGCGTTCTTGCATCGTCTTTCTTGGTTCTTGCTTGGTGTTTCTCTTTGTGAGTTTTAGAGCTCATGAAAACGAAGTTCATATGCATCTTCTATGATGTTTTAGGTGTTGGGATTTTTGTCGGTGCTTCAATCATAGAGGTTTCACATCTATATATCATTGCCTTTTTTGCTGCCTCTTCATCGTTGTTTGGATAGTACTCATCGTCATCTATCCAACAAGCTTGAGTTTGCTCAATTCTGAGCTAATATGCAGAAGTTATGGCAGTTCTGGTTTTCTTGTTGCATTTGTTTTGCTTGGGGCTTGCTTGATGCACCCCTGCGGTAGTACCGCTCTGGGCAGCGGTAGTACCGCTTGTAAGCGGCCGTACCATCCAAGTCAGCGCTCAGCCCCATTCCCCCCTCTCGCCCTTTTTAGGCCGGCCCATGTGCAGGGCGCCTTTTATTTTTGATTGTGTTTTCCCACTCTTTTCTTTTCCTCTTTTGTTTCCTCTTATTCTTTAAATAATTTGGGATTTCAAAAAAGTTCCAATTTTAATAAATTGTTCAAGAAATCCTAAAATTTTTGATGGATTTATTTTTTATTGATTTATAAGAAATGTTCGCATATTTAAAAAATGTTCAAAGTTTTAAAATAAATGTTCTAGAAGTCAATAAAATGTTCATGATTTGGAAAAAAATGTTCATGTATTCATAAAATGTTCGTGATTTTCATTTTTCGCGCTCTAAAAAAATGTTAATGAATTACTATTACACACACACACACACACTTGACCCCGAGACGGCAAAAGGGTTGCAATCCCCTTGTCTTGCTTTCAAGATTGAACTCAAATGATAGAAATAGATAGTTGATGAGTGATACTTTTACACTCATTTCACCTTTGTTTAAAATGAGATATTTCAATTAAAAAGAGACATTCACTCTGATATTGGTACTAATGATTAATGAATGCAAAGGATTCCATAAATCCTCTATTTGATGTGCTTCCACGGGAAATGGGCTAAAAAGGGAAGAAATCTCGTGTGGAAATGGAATGGAAGAAGAATGGGGGGGGGAAGGAATCACGAAGAGACGTCTGCGCGGAAACAACACAAAAGACGGTGTTCCATATGGGCACGAGCGCCCATATGGCGTGGATTCCTAGGTAGATCGTCCAACCCAACAACTTTCATTGAATGGCCCCCATAGAAATGTGAACAGAGAGACGAGCATAGAGCACAGAAGGCAAAACCTCTTCATCATCCTCATCCTCATCCGCAAACCCTAGCCGCCGCCATATCCATAGCCATCTCCACCACCTCCATAGTGCTCATCCATCCCATTCATACTTGTAATCATGCATCACACAAAGCGTCCATGGTAAAACATATTGCAATCAATCAATCTCAAGATGTGTTCTTCAATGTTTTTTCCCGCGATCTGATCTCCATGTGTGAGTAGTTCGGTAACGTATGGGTTGAGGCATAAGCCTTGCAGCCTGAGGTATTTGTTGAGGGGATCAATGGAAGACTTTGATATAATGTCACGTATGTGTGAAATAAAATTATCCCATGAATATATCTCTTGTCTTGTCCGTGATCTTCATCCATGTAGGTACCCAGGATCATGGAGATCGAGCACCAGTGAGGCTTGCAGCAAGGAGACCATGAAGTGTTATACCGATCACCGATGACAATAAGGTTTAGTAGGGTAACATGATCATATCCTTGGGGAGAAATGAGGTGTAGTCATTAAACGCCCAAAGCTCTTGTCTGATTTAATTATCTTAATTATCAAGGTAACCCCGTGCGATGGTAGGGTCTATGGCAGGACAGTTGATTCTTGATGCAAGACTCGTGCCGGTCAAGATGTTATTTGAACACAACCCCGCTTTGATCCGTTGCAAACACATCTCGACGGGTGACTTCCAATGCATAAACTAATATCATATTTGATACCATCGCAAATACAAGGTTGTAAGCATAAGACCTCATACCCGTACCTCTTTTTATTATAAGTGTTTGAATCACTATTTGTTTGCGGATCCAATAAAGCTGAATTTGACACTTTAACGACAGCTTGCTAGAGACCATTAATAATCCCCAAGTGCAAGGAATCATCGTAGAAATTTCCAAAGATGGAAGTGATAAGTATGGAGTGTCGAACCCACAAGGAGCTAAAGGTAAGATGAATATTCTCTCAAGTCCTATCTGCCACTGATACGACTTTACATACACCAAACATTTGCTTCCATCTAGAAACGGGAAATAAAACTACATTGTGGGTATGAAGAGGATAGCTTTGCATGATAACGGAGAACTAAAATATAAAAATAGGTGTTGTTAACATAAAGTTAGAATATATTATAGTATATTACAAATAGCGAGTGTGGAATAATGATGGGTCGGTGTGCGGAATTGTCCTAGGCAATTTTTAGCAAGATCGGTAATCATTATTGCAATTTCATATGAGGGAGAGGCATAAGCTAACATACTTTCTCTACTTGGATCATATGCACTTATGATTGGAACTCTAGCAAGCATCCACTACTACTAAAGATCATTAAGGTAAAACCCAACCATAGCATTAAAGTATCAAGCCCCCTTTATCCCATACGCAACAACCCCCTTACTCGGGTTTAAGCTTCTGTCACTCTAGCAACCCACTATATGCGAATCATGAACGTATTGCAACACCCTACCGTGGGAATCCTAACGTGTGTGCGGCACGGAAGGCACCATAGTACAACACCAAAATAAAACGTACAACTCAAACCAATCTAGATCATCAATCAACCTAGAGACAAAAGAAATCTACTCAAAACAGCATAGGATGGCAACACATCATTGGATCATAATATGTAGCATAAATCACCATGTTCAAGTAGGGGATTACAACGAGGTGCGGGAGAGTGGACCGTCTAAAAGAGACGAGGAAAGTGATGTTGATGAAGACGATCACCGCGACGATGGTTCCCCCGGTAGCACTCCGACGCCACGGAGAGAGAGAGGGGGAGAGGGTCTTCCCCTTGTGCTTCCTCCTCCATGGCTTCCCCCTAGATGGGGAGAGGTTCTCCCTCTGGTCCTTGGCCTTCATGGTGATGATGGCCCCCTTCGGCTTCCTCCTCCATGGCCTCCGGTGATGATGGCCCCCTCCGGTAGGGTGCCAAAGAGGGCCTAGATTGAATTTTCGTGGCTACAGAGGCTTGCAGCGGTAGAACTTCCGATCTAGGTTTCTTTCTAGGGGTTTTGGTATTTATAGGAATTTTTGGCGTTGGTCTCACATCAAGGGGGTCCACGAGGCAGCGACAAGGCAGGAGCACCCTCCGGGGGGGGGGGGGTAGGGCGCCCCCCTACCTTGCCGTTGCCTCGGGACTCTTTTGGCCCAACTCCGATGCCTCAGGGGTCTCTTTTGGTCCATAAAATATCACCATAAATTTTCAGCCCATTTCGAGAACTTTTATTTCTGCACAAAAAACGACACCACGGTAGTTCTGCTAAAAACATCGTCAGTCTGGGTTAGTTACCAAAACCATATAAAATTGTTGTAATCATGGCATCAATACTTCATAAATTATAGATATGTTGGAGACTTATCAACTATCGCTTCAAGGAAATCTTCCTCTCATGGGTTCGATAACCCATGTTCACCTCTGGGGAAATAGGTGTGGGATACTCTTTTCTGTTCCAATATCGAATCAATAAAAAGGAGATATCAATAGTAGCAAAAGTAGCACGACAAAAAAGTAGCAGTTGTGTAGAAGCATTCCATTAATGGAGAATAGGCCCAAAGGGGCATATTTTCACTAGTGGAATCTCTCGAAAATAGGCGGATGCTGTGGTAAGAAAATTACAGTTGGGCAATTAACCGAATTGCAATATTCATGACTATAATCATTTATGGCGTAATCTCATACAAGCTTTACATCTATGATAAGTAGACCATTAATTTAACTTCATCTACTACTAATAATCCACCACAATACCTCTATCTAAGCATGCATATCAAGGTATCAACTTTGCAAGCACAATATTGCAATAAGCAAGATCACATAATGTAGATAGGAAGAAGTCAATCAATATGGAAAAACCACATCGTTTTACCTTCAGTGGCAACAAACAATACAAGTCTTGGCCCTTATTGTCACTGGGTTAGATCACCGCAAGATTGAACCCACCACACATCATCACCCCCTCTGAAGAAAAACTCATCAAACTTGCCCAAATGATGTCGCTTGAAACTGCGTCGGTATTTCAAAGAGGAAGGGATGATGTAGTACAGCTACGGTAGGTATTTCCCTCAGTTATGAAACCAAGGTTATCAATCCAGTAGAAGAACCAAGCAACACTATGTAAACGGTACCTGCACACAAAGAACAAATACTTGCAACCCGACGCTTATGAGGGGTTGTCAATCCCTCTACAGGTAACAATGCCAGAAATTATCAAGTTGAAGGGATAAAATTTGTGTATATTGGATAAATAGATCTCGATAAAACACGAAATAAAATAAGTAACAAAAAAGTGCAGCAAGGTATTTTTGGGGTTTTGCAATAATAGATCTGAAAACAAAAGCGAATAAAAATAGATCTAAAAGCAAATATGATAAAGAATAGACCCGGGGGGAGTAGATTTCACTAGTGGCTTCTCTCAAGAAATAGCACACGGTGGGTAAACAAATTACTATTGGGCAACTGATAGAAAATCGAATAGTTATGACGATATCCAAGGCAATTATGAATATATAGGCATCACGTCCAAGATTAGTAGACCGACTCCTGCCTGCATCTACTACTATTACTCCACATATCGACCATTATCCAAAATGCATCTAGTGTATTAAGTTCATGGAGAAACGGAGTAATGCACTAAGAACGATGACATGATGTAGACGAGATCTATTCATGTAGGAATAGCCCCCATCTTGTTATCCTTAATAGAAACTGTCGGTGTCAAAACCGGCGGATCTCGAGTAGGGGGTCCCGAACTGTGCGTCTAAGGCGGATGGTAACAGGAGCCGGGGGACACGATGTTTACCCAGGTTCGGGCCCTCTCTATGGAGGTAATACCCTACTTCCTGCTTGATTGATCTTGATTGATGATATGAGTATTACAAGAGTTGATCTACCACGAGATCATAGAGGCTAAACCCAAGAAGCTAGCCTATGGTATGATTGTATGTTGTCCTATGGACTAAACCCTCTGGTTTATATAGACACCAGAGGGGGCTAGAGTTACACAGAGTCGGTTACAAGGAAGGAGATCTACATATCCATATTGCCAAGCTTGCCTTCCACGCCAAGGAGAGTCCCATCCGGACACGGGATGAAGTCTTCAATCTTGTATCTTCATAGTCCAACAGTCCAGCCAAAGGATATAGTCCGGCTGTCCAGAGACCCCCTAATCGAGGACTCCCTCAGTAGCCCCTGAACCAGGCTTCAATGACGATGAGTCCGGTGCGCAGATTTGTCTTCGGCATTGCAAGGCGGGTTTTTCCTCCGAATACTCCATAGAAGATTTTGAACACAAGGATAGTGTCCGGCTCTGCAAAACAAGTTCCACATACCACCGTAGAGAGAATAATATTTCCACAAATCTAATCTGCCGACACGTTTAGCAACATGACATCATGCCATGGCCCGGTCATTATTCGAACCGTTTTTCTCAACCAGCACTGTACATATCGCGAGGCGGTTTTCTTGTCACGTCTTATCGAAGGAGAGATCGTGTCCCCTTATCACAGGATTCTCATCAATACAGACGTGGGTAACCCAATCGTGCCTGTTGGTTTGACTCCTTGATTTTAGGCAAGTCCCAAACGGCCACGAGGAGGACGCTTGATATTCACCCTCTTTATAAAGAGGCCAAGGCCTGTCCTTTTTTCCCTCTCGTACTCAATCGAATCCTTCCCCCGCCTCGAGTTCCAACACCCAAGGCTCAGGTCAGGCACTTCGGACCTTCAACCATGTCCGGATCCAACCTTCAAGGTCGGTGGATGCCTTCCTCTATCACAGAGGAAGACATCAAGAAGCTAAGAGAGGCCAGGTATTTGACCAGCAAAATCTCACACAGGCTGCCTGCTCGAGGGCAGGTCATTCCCACTCCCGAACCCGGCGAGAGCGTTGTATTCATCTCTCACTTCCTCCGAGGGCTAGGCCTCGCTCTGGATCCCTTTGTTAGGGGGCTCATGTTCTATTATGGGCTGGATTTCCATGACCTGGCCCCGGATTCCCTCCTTCACGTCTCGTCGTTCATCATCGTGTGTGAGGCCTTCCTCCGCATTACCCCACACTTCGGCTTATGGCTCAAGACTTTCAATGTGAAGCTGAAGATGATCGAGGGGCGACACGCAGAGTGCGGAGGTGCCGCAATAAGCAAAAGCGCTGATGTTCCATGGCCAGAGGGTTCCTTCCCAGAGGTGTCCAGTTTATGGCAACAGGAGTGGTTTTATATCACAGCTCCCCGAAGTACCAAGTGGGCAGCCGCCCCAGCCTTTCGCTCGCCCCCCCCCCACAACTGACGTCATGGATCAACAAGGGGCTGGACTGGGGGCCAGTAAATGATGTATCGATATTGTAGAGTCACATCCAAGATCTCTTAGAGAGAGATGTCAGCCTGGCCACGGTAATTCAAGTCATGCTAGTTCATCAAGTCCCGCCTTGCAAACGTCAACCCCTATGTATGTGGGAATTCAACCCGGAAGGACCGCGAACTATTCAACACTTCCTCGGCATGACGCTCGAAGAGATGTACAAAATATTCTTCGGACCACAAATAAGGTGTTCGGACATCACCGAGGATGCGGGTCTGAGCTGCAAACGTCCAGATACCCAAGTAAGTAATCCCGTGGCTGAACGCGTTATTTTTTTATTTATCACAACATCATTCTAAAAGGTCGCTCTTTGACCAGGACTGGGTAACAAAGGCGAAGATGATCAGGTGTTCGGCCCCCCTTCCCGAAGGCTCAACAGATCCAGTACTAGCCAGAATGCTCGAGCCGATGCCTTATTAGGCGCCATCAGGGGAAGATAAAGGGGGGAATAAAGAGGCTGAAAGCAGGCCTCACTCATTATTCATCCAAACCTGGGGAATTAGCGCCTCCACGAAGGAGGATAACCAGGGAGAAGAATCTGAAATTCCCTCTCCCCAAGGAAGGAAGAGGACCACCTCTGAAGACCCGGAAACAAAGGTTTCCAAACGGGGGAAGAAATCTTCGCCAGAGGGTCCTGCCTCGGAGGGTACTCTTGCCGCACAGTGCCCCCAAGGGGATCAGCCCTCTACCGAGCTATAAGTAAACAAAAAGTACTTAATAGTAAAAATATCCTACATTACTTCTGAAGACAATAACCGAAGCATGTATCTTGTAGTTTGGATCGTAGCCCTTCTCGACAGAGTTCATTTTCGGGGGATCTTCTTCCGGAGATGATGGAGAGCGAAACACCTCTCCATGCCATCCCGCCTCATGAAGCGGGCGACCCTGAAGTGTCATCGCGGAGGGTTTCTCCTGATCCGCCAAGGCCGGAGGGTAATCCTTCGGCCACCCAAAGTCCTCAGTATTCAGCTCCTAAAGAGAGCAACAAAAAGAATCCAGAACTGTCCGGTGTGCGATCGGACGCACTGAAGGATCTTCTGGAACAAGCGGCCATCTCAGAAGCGCATCGTACGCTCATGGGTACGGTGATTGAGAGGATTTCATCCGCCGAAAGCGGGTTGCATGAAGCTTTTTATGAGTCTGCTGAAAGGCTTTGAGGTACGTGAAATAGTGTATGTTTTTGACAGTACCGCACACGTTAGGTGTGCCCTATGCAGATAGTAGCCCCTGCGACTCTGGTTTCCGTCGAGAACAACGGCAAACAGAGGATCATAGTCCCAGGTAATAATTAGGCCGCCTTCATGTGCAGGTGGCTGAAGGTCCGGTGGCTATTCGGACTGGTGAGTTTGCCGAGCTGAAGCGGCAACTTGATGCGGCAGATGCCGACATCGTGCTTGTCAACAAGCGGCTCGACGAGGCACAGGGTATGTGATTTCTCTGGTGATCAACACATAGTAAGAGGAGCATGATGCTAGTATCTTTAATATGTTGTGACTGCAGATGGAGCTGCCGCCGTGGAGACCCTTCGGGCGGAACTTGCCCGAGCCAAGGAACAAGTCAGGAATAGTGATGCGGCCGCTCTAAAGGCGATCGAAGAGCTGAGGGACAAACAGGCTACACATTGCCAAAGCAAAGAAAAAAATAGCCAAGATGGCCATTGAGTTGAAAGATGCCGCCGACCGTTACCAGCTTCTTGAAAAAGAAAGCCGGGCGAAGGCGGCGGACCTGGAGAAGGCCATGGTAGCAGCCAAGGAAGCCCGCTCTAAAATCAGAGTGGCAAAGGAGGAGCTGCGTCAAGCTGGAGATATCGCGGCTGGGAAGCCCTTTTTGTTGCGGACAAAGTTCGGAGATCCGAAGTATGCCCCTCTTGATCAACTATGGAGTTCTGCAGACGCATACGTGGATTTGGCAGCCAGTGCTGCTGATGCGGCCGAGTGCTTCAAGGAGCAAAAAGATCATGAAGTGGAAAGGCTATTCTGGTCATAGTTCCATGTTCCAGTGCATCCGCTGCTGTTGAATGAGCGAATGGCCGAGTGGGCCGAGCTCCATAGGTTGTCCGGGCTTGCCATGAGGTCTGTTGTGGATCATCTGTGGCCGGAAGGGCCAAGGCCGAATAGTTATTTTAGTTTAGTGCAACAGTTCCTTGGTGTTGTGCCGCACATCGACGCCATGAAGAGGTCAGCGTGCATAGGGGGTGCGCGTATGGCACTTGCCCGTGTCAAGACATACTGGGCAGAGATGGAGGCCACCACTATTGCAACCCAGAGTTTAGCCGTAGGCCGAGTATTTGCCGAGCACTACTTTGAAGAAGTCCTTGAAGGCGCTCGTTCAATAGAGGCTCAATGCTCGAAGAATATTATGTTCTAGTGACATGTATTCCCATCGTAAGAACAATGTTTTATTGAATTATAAAGGCTGTGTTTATACTTTTGCCTGAAAGTATTATGATGCCTCCTGTGCGGCCGTTTATGTATATATGTATGTAACCTGAAAGTTTGCAGTCGTCGGCTTCAACCCCCACACATATAATGCGGGGGTGTTCACAAAAAGCACGTATTCACACTTGATCCAACGTCTTGGTCCATTAAGGAGGTGGTGGCGCAGCGAACGAGGCAATCGGACTATATTGCTTTAACACTTTCACTTAGCCATAGGAGTTTGACAGTGGGACTACTATATAGCCCCTGGTACCTCCACGCTCGTCCGAATACGGTGCGTGTACGTACATGACCGGGAAATGGCCTTTCGTTAATGCGGAGGAATCCCAAAGATTCTGCTAAGTCATCGAGTGGTTGACCAGTCTCGCGCTTTATCATGACAGTCGGTTTTCATCTTTCTCTACTGAGGTGCTCATCCGGATGAACCAGGGCACAATCGCAGTAGTTCTCCCGGTGCCGCCTTAGCCGATAGAGAGGAACGTAAGGTAGCAAAACACGGGAGCCGGGCAAACCCAACATTTGACCAAAGACATGATTCGGAGCTGATGCATATAAGGCCAAACTCGCGACGCCGAACACTCCCTAAGGTATTCGATCTTTATAACATATTCCTGGCTGAACAATGCCCTTAATAATAAACTCCGAGTGTCCAGGTACGTGCAATATTCTGACGTGGCGAAATGCCAATAATGCCAGCATCCTTCTCGGTTGTATTGAGTATCCGGAGGATGTGAACAACAAGAGACAATAAAAAAGGTTTACGCAGGGTCTTAATCTGAAAAGAAACCTTTGAGCGGGTCCCTGCTGCACGTCTGCGCCTATGTCTCCATTGTGCCGTGTCCTGGACGGGTGTAGCACGATTGTCATCTGTAAAAGAGAAGAACTTAAGTGAAAGTTGGCATGCCAAAAAAAATTGGTTATTCTTGATAAACCATTAAAATTCACGATAAGTCAAGTTGACCCAAACTAGCCCTGATTACATGCGGGAAGCCCCTGGTACCGTCTATGAGGGTTTAACCATCAAACCAGTCTTAGGTATATCTAGTGATGCGCCGGACTCGTCTAACCGTGTCCGCTGTCTTGACGACCTGTCATTTATTCTAGTTGGTGAGGCCGTCTAGTGCTCGGCTGTTAAAGCCGCCGCACATTCTTCCGCATGTAGAGAACGCTCAATATTTCCACTAACTGTGATGGCGCCACGTGGACCAAGCATCTTAAGCTTAAGAGAAGCGTAATGTGGTACCGCATTAAAATGAGCGAAAGCTGTTCTTCCGAGTAGTGCTTGATAGCCGCTTCGGAATGGAGCAATGTCTAAGTCTAACTTTTCACTTTGGTAGTTGTCGGATGAACCGAATACAACCTCTAGTATTAGAGAGCCTGTGGAGCCGGCCTCTGGGCCTGGTATTACTCCCTTGAAGGTAGTATTACTGTGGCTGATTTTTGTCGGGTCTATCCCCATTTTGCAGACTGTGTCCAGATATATCATATTTAGACCACTGCCGCCGTCCATAAGGACTCGTGTGAGATGGTATCCGTTTATTATTGGGTCTAACACCAAGGCAGCCAATCCTTCATGCCAGATGCGTGTCGGGTGATCCCTGCGATCAAAAGTGATCGGGCAGGCCAACCAGGGGTTGAACTTAGGGGTGACGGGCTCTACGGTGCGTATCTCTTGGAGTGCATGTTTGCTTCTCCTCTTTGTCACCTGGATCATGTTTACTGTTTTAACCTCTGGTGGGAATTTTTTCTGTCCTCTAGTGCTTTGCTGGCGAGGTTCGTCCTCGTCTTCGCTTGGTGTCTCCCCCCTTGTTTTCGGCGTTTAGCTTACTGGCCTGCTTGAAGACCCAGCATTCTCTGTGGGTGTGATTTGCAGGTTTATCGGGGGTGCCATGAATCTGACACAGTTTGTCTAGAATCTTGTTTAGGCTGGACGGTCCATCTCTGCTGCCTTTGAAATGCTTTTTCCGCTGACCTGGTCGAGAGCCCCTGAATCCGGCGTTTACCGCCGTATTATCTGGGCTATCTTTTGTATTTCGACGCTTGCTTTTACTGCGTCATGGTTTTCCATTGCCATCCCTGACTTCGGATGTGCTTGGGTCGCTGGTGCTACTGCAGGCTAACCAGCTATCTTCGCCCGCGCAAAAGCGGTTCATGAGGCTTGCCAGGGCTACCATTGTTCTCAGTTTTTCTTGGCCGAGGTGTCTGGCGAGCCATTCGTCTCGGATGCTGTGCTTGAAAGCTGCTAAGGATTCGGTGTCCGGGCAGTCGACGATTTGGTTCTTCTTAGTGAGAAACCTGTTCCAAAGCTTTCGGGCTGACTCTCCAGGCTGTTGAATTATATGACTTAAATCATCTGCATCCGGAGGTCGGACATAGGTCCCTTGAAAATTAGCCCGAAAAGCATCCTCGAGCTCCTCCCAACTTCCAATTGAGTTTTCAGGGAGGCTTTTCAGCCAGTGCCGAGCTGGTCCTTTAAGCTTGAGGGGCAAGTACTTGATGGCGTGGAGATCGTCTCCACGAGCCATATGGATATGGAGGATAAAGTCCTCAATCCAGACACCAGGGTCTGTGGTCCTGTCGCACGCCTCTATGTTCACTAGTTTGAATCCTTTTGGAAATTCGTGGTCCAGTACCTCATCGGTGAAACATAGGGGGTGTGCGGCACCCCTGTATTTGGATGTATCATGGCGTTCAGACGGTTGTAGTATTCAGTTTTGATTTTGTGCCGGAGCGCGCTTCCTAGATCCATAGATGGATCTGGTCATACTGGATTTTTGGCGCAAGTCCTCACGTAGATCATGTGTTGACTTATGTGTGGCCTTGTTAGCCGCTCTATCGCGGCCACAAGGTGGTTGATCCGGCCGGTTGGCCATTTTATTTTTCGGCCGTGTGGGCTCTACGGCCTCATCGTCGAATTCAAGGAGTAGCTTGCGCTTTGGATAGCTCTTTGTGTGGTAACTTCCACCATACTTTTCTTCTTTGTCGAGCACTTTGTTCCACCTGCTGTTGAGCGTATTTTGTGCGGCCTTAAGCCTTTGCTTCTGCTTCTTCAGACTCCTCGCTGTGGCAATAAGCCTTCTGCGGAGGTTCTCTTGTTCCAAGTGCCTTTCCGGGAGGATGTGTGCATCTTCGTCTGGACTGTTTTCCTCCCCAGAGGGGGGTTGGTGAGGTTTATCCTTGGTGTCGCCGTGTTCGGACATCGGATCTGTACTATGTTCGCCGTTTGCAGTTTCATCGTGCTCTGCCGCTGGGTCAATGTGGTCGTCGTTTCCTATGAAGTCGACTGGAGTGTTATTTTCTCTTGCGCTATTATCGCTGTTTTTGCCGAGGCGAGATTTTGAGCGGCGCCTATGCCGACGCTTTGCTTGCTTCTCGAGGGAGCTATTCTTCGCTGCATCCTGCCGTTCTTCGTCATTGTTTTCTTTGGGTGTATCCACCATGTATATGTCATGTGGTGAAGTGGCCATCCAGCGCCCTGTGGGCACTGGTTCCTGTTCCTCTCCTGCATCGTCGTCCATGCCGTCGATGTCTTCGGAGTCGAAATCGAGCATGTCGGTTAAATCATCGACAGAGGCTACTAAGTGGGTGGTGGGTGGGCAGCAAATTTCTTCGTCGTCCGCATCCCATTCTAGCCGGACATAGTTCGGCCAAGGATCTCCTGACAAGGAGAGAGACCTGAATGAATTTAGCATGTCACCAAAAGTTGAGTGCTGAAAGATATCCACGGAGGTAAACTCCATGATCGGCGCTCAATCGGATTCGATAGGCATGGATGCAGGTGGCTCGCAGTCCGTGGCCGGAGACTAATCCAGTGGTTCGGCAACACGACTCTCGTAAGGGGTGAAGTCAGTATCTGGCTCTATCGCCACTGAGAGTGCGGCCTCCATGGCGGGGTCCATCCACCCATCCTCGGATGGCACAATTTGCTCCGGATTGAAGGCCGAGTAGTTGCAGGTGTGATCTCCCGAACACTGTCCGACAGCAGAGCTAAATCATGCTCGTCGTGATCGTGCGGTGCGCCTAACATGGGCTCGAACCCGTCGAAGATCAAGTCTCCGCGGACGTCGACAGGGTAGTTTAAGTTTCCGAACCTGACCTGATGGCCAGGGGCGTAGCTCTCGATCTGCTCCAGATGGCCAAGCGAGTTGGCCCGCAGTGCAAAGCCGCCGAATACGAAGATCTGTCCGGGAAGGAAAACCTCACCCTAGACCGCATCGTTACCAATGATCGAAGGAGCCAGCAAGCCTTACGGTGACAGCACAGTGGAACTCTCAATGAAAGCACCAATGTCGGTGTCAAAACTGGTGGATCTCGGGTAGGGGGTCCCGAACTGTGCGTCTAAGGCAGATGGTAACAGGAGGCAGGGGACACGATGTTTACCCAGGTTCGGGCCCTCTCGATGGAGGTAATACCCTACTTCCTGCTTGATTGATCTTCATTGATGATATGAGTATTACAAGAGTTGATCTACCACGAGATCGTAGAGGCTAAACCCTAGAAGCTAGCCTATTGTATGATTGTATGTTGTCCTACGGACTAAACCCTTCGGTTTATATAGACACCGGAGGGGGCTAGGGTTACACAGAGTTGGTTACAAGGAAGGAGATCTACATATCCGTATTGCCAAGCTTGCCTTCCACGCCAAGGAGAGTCCCATCCGGACACATGACAAAGTCTTCAATCTTGTATCTTCATAGTCCAACAGTCCGGCCAAAGGATATAGTCCGGCTGTCCAGAGACCCCCTAATCCAGGACTCCCTCCGCAATGATACATGCGTGTCTTGCTGCCCCTTCTGTCACTGGGAAAGAACACCGCACGGTCAAACCCATCACAAAGCACCTCTTCCCATGGCAAGAAAAATCAATCTAGTTGGCCTAACTAAACCAAAGATTCGAAGAAGAAATACGAGGCTATAAATAATCATGCATATAAGAGATCAAAAGAAGACTCAAATAATATTCATGGATATAGATGTGATCATAAACTCAAAGTTCATCGGATCCCAACAAACACATCGCAAATAAGAGTTGCATCAAATAGATCTCCAAGAGACCGTCGTATTAAGAATCAAAAGAGGGGGGAAGCCATCTAGATACTAACTACGAACCCGTAGGTCTATGATGAACTACTCACGCATCATCGAAAAGGCACCAATGAGGGTGATGAACCCCTCCGTGATGGTGTCTAGATTGGATCTCGTGGTTTTGGAACTTGCGACCGCTGGAATTGTGTTTCGTCGACTTCCCTAGGGTTTCTACAATATTTGGGTGTTTATAGGGTGAAGAGGCGGTGTGGGAGGTCACCGAGCGGGGCACAACCTCCCTGGGCACGCCTGGGCTCCTGGGCGCGCCTTGGTGGGTTGTGCCCACCTCAGGCCTCCCCTCTGGTACTTCTTTGGTCCATCTCGCGTCTTCTGATACAAAAAAAATCTCCAAAAAGTTTCGCTGCATTTGGACTCCGTTTGGTATTGATTTTCTGTGAAGTAAAAAATGAGCAAAAAACAACAATTGGCACTAGGCACTATGTCAATCACAAGCAAAAATTATAGATACGTTGGAGACGTATCACCAAACAAGATAGATAGATCAAAGAGCATGCAAAGTGGTTTAATTATACAACAAGAAAATCTCAAAAGATTCAATTGATTTCAATGAACAATCTGGTCATAAAGTAACAATATATTATGTCCCAACAAACACAACACCGATTACATAAAATTGATCCCGATCATGTGAGAAGGCTCACGGGAACATGGTATTGAAGATCCAAAAAAATATAACCATCTAGCTACTACTATGAACCCTAAGGTCCTAGTGAAACTACTCACACATCATCATGGAGGGGTTCTATCATTGACAAAGCTCTTCCCCTAGCGCATGGTCTTTGGTGTGGGATGGCAAAGTGTAAGGGAATATTTCTCCCTAAGTGGTTTTGGTGATTGATGACAGTGCATTTGCAGACTAATCGTGTGCTTTGAGCATTTCAGATATCTCCTGTCTAGGCACAAGATGATTCGGTGCCCCTCGGAGCCCATCGAAGACGGCGGTTCTCTACGTTTCTTTTCGGTGGATTTGAGTTGTAGGAAAGCCGCACTATTAAGAGGGGGTCCGCTTCGAAAAGGTTAGGGTGGAATCAACACGTACACATCTGTTCCTTTGCACCGCCTTTCCTTTGCTTCGATGGATCACCTTCTGGTTATACATGTCTCTGCGATATGAAGGCTGCTGATAACCCACAAGTATAGGGGATCCCAACAGTTTTCGAGGGTAGAGTATTCAACCCAAATTTATTGATTCGACACAAGGGGAGCCAAAGAATATTCTCAAGTATTTGTAGCCGAGTTGTCAATTCAACCACACCTGGACAACTTAATATCTGCAGCAGAGTATTTAGTAGCAAAGTAATATGATAATAGTGGTAACGGTAGCAAAGTAATATTTTTGGGTTTTGTAATGATTGTAACAATAGCAACGGAAAAGTAAATAAGCGAAGAACAATATATGGAAAAGCACGTAGGCAATGGATCGGTGATGGAGAATTATGTCGGATGCGATCGATCATGTAATAGTCATAACATAGGGTGACACAGAACTAGCTCTAGTTCATCAATGTAATGTAGGCATGTATTTCGAATATAGTCATACATGCTTATGGAAAAGAACTTGCATGGCATCTTTTGTCCTACCCTCCCGTGGCAGTGGGGTCCTATTGGAAACTAAGGGATATTAAGGCCTCCTTTTAATAGAGTACCGGACCAAATCATTAACACATAGTGAATACATGAACTCCTCAAACTATGGTCATCACCTGTAATGATCCCGATTATTGTCACTTCGGGGTTAACGGATCATAACATATAATAGGTGACTATAGACTTGCAAGATAGGATCAAGAACTCTCATATATTGATGAAAACATAATAGGTTCAGATCTGAAATCATGGCACTCGAGCCCTAGTGACAAGCATTAAGCATAGCAAAGTCATAGCAACATCAATCTCAGAACATACTGGATACCAGGGATCAAACCTAACAAAACTAACTCGATACATGATAAATCTCATCCAACCCATCACCGTCCAGCAAACCTACGATGGAATTACTCACGCACGACGGTGAGCATCATGAAATTGGTGATGGAGGAAGGTTGATGATGACGATGGCGACTGATTCCCCTCTCCGGAGCCCCGAACGGACTCCAGATCCGCCCTCCCGAGAGAGTTTAGGGCTTGGCGGCGGCTCCGTATCGTAAAACGCGATGAATCCTTCTCCCTCATTTTTTTCTCCCCGAACACGAATATATGGAGTTGGAGTTGAGGTCGGTGGAGCGTCAGGGGGCCCACGAGGCAGGGGGCGCGTCCAGGGGGTAGGCGCGCCCCCACCCTCGTGGACAGGGTGTCGGCCCCCTAACATGGATTCTTATTCCAGTATTTTTTTATATATTCCAAAAATAATCTCTGTTGATTTTCAGGTCATTCTAAGAACTTTTATTTCTGCACAAAAATAACACCATGGCAATTGTGCTGAAAACAGCATCAGTCCGGGTTAGTTCCATTCAAATCATGCAAGTTAGAGTCCAAAACAAGGGCAAAAGTGTTTGGAAAAGTAGATACGACGGAGACGTATCAGCTGCCAAATGCTAATATTTCTATGGTGTGCGGTAGTACGGCTCAAGGGAGCAGTAGTACCGCAGGGGCGTGCGGTAGTACCGCTCCCGGCGAGCGGTAGTACCGCTGCCTCCAGCCCTGACGCTGGCGCATGCGGAAGTAGGCGCGTAAGTAATTTTTTACTTCCACCCCTACACGGTAGTACCGCTCCCTGGGAGTGGTAGTACCGTGCTGATTTTTTGCACAACCCTAAGCTCAACGGAAGTAGTTACAGAAGTAATTTATTAATTTCGTGATTTTTCCAGTGCCAGTAGCTAGAGCCCTGCCTTGCGGTAGTATCGTAGGGGCACGCGGTAGTACCGCTTTCGTGGTTCTACCACTCGTTGACATGTGCAACAGGGCCTCGTCTGGTCACTACCGCGCAAGCGGTAGTACCGCACTGTCCAGCGGTAGTACCGCAACCCATTGCGGCAGTACCACGGTCGTGTGCAGTAGTACCGCACCGCGCGGGCTAAGTGAGGGGGTAACGGTTGGATCTTCCCCCCACTATATAAAGGGCGTCTTCTTCCCCAAGAAGACTACCTCTTCCCTCCCCAAGCTCCATTGTTGCTCAAACCTCCATTTTCGCCCGATCTCTCTCCCTAGCCAATCAAATTTGTTGATTTTCTAGGGATTGGTTGAGAAGGCCCCAATCTACACTTCCACCAAGAGAAATTTGATCCCCACACTAATCCCTTGCGGATCTTGTTACTCTTGGGTGTTTGAGCACCCTAGATGGTTGAGGTCACCGCGGAGCCATATTGCATTGTGGTGAAGCTTCATGGTGTCATTGGGAGCCTCCAATTAAGTTGTGGAGATAGCCCCAACCTTTTTTGTAAAGGTTCGGTCGCCGCCTTCAAGGGCACCAATAGTGGAATCACGACATCTCGCATTGTGTGAGGGTGTGAGGAGAATACGGTGGCCCTAGTGGCTTCTTGGGGAGCATTGTGCCTCCACAGCGCTCCAACGCAAAGCGTACTTCCTCTCAAAGGGAAGGAACTTCGGTAACACATCCTCATCTCCACCGACTCCACTCTTGGTTATCTCTTACCTTTACTTGTGCAAGCTTATACTGTGTTGTATCCCTTGCTTGCTTGTGTGCCTATTGTTGTTGCATCATATAGGTTGCTCACCTAGTTGCATATCTAGATAACCTATTTTGATGTTAAGTTTAATTTGGTAAAGAAAAGCTAAAAAATGTTAGTTGCCTATTCACCCCCTCTATTCAACCATATAGATCCTTTCAATTGGTATCAGAGTTTCGTCTCTTTATTAAAGACTTTACCGTCCGAAGAGTATGGTTGACACCATAGACGAGGTGGAGGAGCACTCCGGTGCGAGTCCCCCTTTGTCTATGACCAATGGGGGATCTGAGGGAGTCCTGGATTAAGGGGTCCTCGGGCGTCCGGGCTATGTGACGTGGGACGGACTAATGGGTCATGAAGATACAAGACAGAAGACTTCGGCCCTGTTTGTTTCAGATTCTGGGAGCAGATTCAGCTTTGCCAATGAAGCCAAATCTGGAATCTAAAACAAACAACTATTTGGAATCAGCTTTGGCAGTGAAGCCGAATCTGGATTTGGACCATTTTTAGTGCAATTTCCTGAAGCACCTCAAAGTGTACTTTGGTGGGGAATATGATTCTCAGAATCAGATTCGCCAGCGAAGCGAATCCACATGTGATTAAAATCTAAGCGAAGCTGAAACAAACAGGGCCTTCCTCCCGTATCCGGACGGGACTCTCCTTTACGTGGAAGGCAAGCTTGGCGTTTGGATATGAAGATTCCTCCCTCTATAAACCGACTCTGTACAACCCTAGGTCCCTCCGGTGTCTATATAAACCGGAGGGTTTAGTCTGTAGAGGCAATCATAATCATACAGGCTAGACAATTAGGGTTTAGCCATTGCGATCTCGTGGTAGATCAACTCTTGTAACCCCTATATTCATCAAAGTCAATCAAGCAGGATGTAGGGTATTACCTCCATCAAGAGGGCCCGAACCTGGGTAAACATCATGTCCCTGTCTCCTATTACCATCGATCCTTAGACACATAGTTCGGGACCCCCTACCCGAGATCTACCGGTTTTGACACCGACATTGGTGCTTTCATTGAGAGTTCCTCTGTGGCGTCGACAACAGGATTGATGGCTCGCCTTGTTATCAAGGACAGTATCACTTCCGGAGAAGCCCTAGCCTCAGGCCAAACCCTCCGGCTGGGCAGCTTTACCATGTCCGCCCGTTCAGCCTTTAAGCCGATGATGACTTCCCAAGTCATCGAAAATCGTCTCCGTGTTGACCCCGAGTACTCCAAACGGACGGATTCGGCGGATTTGTCGTCTTTAAACGAACTCCTAGATCGCATCGCCGCCCTGGGGGTCGCTACAGACTATGATCATATTGGGCTTAAAACCGATCAGAGAGAAATCAAATCTCCTCTGGTCACCCATCAGATAGCGGTTGTAGAGGAGCAAAACAACAACTCTTCCCCTATGCTGAAAACAAGTTACATACGGATTTCCGAGCTTTGAGAGTCGGATACCTGTCTGCGGGGTGACACTTCCAGTCCTCCAAACTTAGAATCGGGCGTTGGGCCTAAAGAATCATTGGACACCTCGGAGCCCGAACTAATAAACTCAGAAGTTTTTCAAACTCCGGACTCCACATTGGGTCAGGGTTCAGATTTAAAGCCACCCACCCACCACAAGCAATATTCGCCAAGCAATTCTGGTCCCCCGGATATATGCGACCTCATGTACGTATGGCAATAGCCTCAGGAAACAATCCATCACTTTTGGGCCAGATTCCTCCTTGTCAAGGACAAGATTAAAGATTGCCGCAACGAGGACGCAATTTTAGTATTCTGCAATAATTGCACGAACGAAGGAATCCTCAGTGCCCTCAACCGTCGTCGCGTACTACACTTCGCTAACGTGGCAACCATAGTATAGAAATATTGCGCAATGGAAAGTGCCTGGAAAACTCAGACAGCTCACTAGGAACCACCGGCCTGCACGCCACCTCCTGGCGGGCAAAAAGGATGCACTCTCGTGGGGCACCCGTCCCCATAGGCAAGAAAATTAAACCCATTACAGGACACAGAACCGTCCTTGAGGGATGGCTCGATAAGCCATGCAAAATACACATGACACCGGATAACAAACCAACCCACAGCCTCAGAGCATGTTGGATTCTCCGGGAAGTGGCCAAGAGCGGCGAGGATATCCTAACCAAAAACTTCTTAGAGCAGTACTCTCTGGAAGACAATGACCTCAGAGTATTGACGGTCTTTGAGACTTTCGCTTCAAACAATAGGCGCAAGAGGGCACTCCTTGACCTCGCCGAAGTCTGCCAAGTCGCAATAATAAATCCCTGGAATGACATGGCCATAACCTTTAATGCCGAGGACGAATCAAAAGTCTGGCCAGTCCGGGCACCAGTCGCCTTGGTTCTCAATCCAATTGTGGATGGCTTTCGGCTCACTAAAGTGCTCATGGATGGCGGCAGCGGGTTGAACCTCATCTACGAGGACACGCTCAATAAAATGCAAATGGATAGGAGCCGCATCGAGAAAAGTAATACGACCTTTCGAGGAATCATTCCCAGTCAGGAAGCAAGATGCACGGGAAAAATTAAACTCGACGTGGTATTCGGCACGCCGGAGAAGTATCGGTCCGAAGAGGTAACCTTCCAAGTGGCCCCTTTCAACAGTGGATATCATGCCCTGTTGGGGCGAGACACATTCATGCGCTTTCAAGCCATACCTCACTACGGGTATATGAAGCTCAAGATGCCCGGGTGTCGGGGAGGCTGATTCCACCAACACCTATGGGGACAGGGCCCCTTTCGGTTCGGTGGGGGGCGGAGGCCGCACAAAGAGCGGATCGAGGAGGTACACGCGAGCGGTTTTTACCCAGCTTCGGGCCGCACGGATGCGTAAAACCCTACTGCTGCTTGTTTGTGTGTATTGAATTCTTGCTCAGGAGCGATGGACGCTGCCAGACTGAGCGTGGGAGTGTTTCTAGTGCTTCCTAATGAGCCGAACCAGCCGAACCTCCCAACCCCCCTTTCTACGTTGTGCTTGGGCCTCCTTTTATACTTTAAAGGGGTCACCGACAGGTGGCAACGTAGACAAGAAGGGTAAAAATGGAAAAGGATGCGGTAGGTGGAGCTACTGCTACTGTGGATACAGTGCACCCTACCTAACTCTGACGACAGGGAACAAGGGCATTAAATGCCTGTCTGAGTTGCCTAAATAGCGCAAAAACTGACCGTTAGGAGCGCCACCGTTTGCCACGATGGCCTTCTCTTCATCCCCGCTTGCCACCTCGCACCCCTAGCTGCACAACCTCCTACCACATGTGCTTGGGAGAGTCCTAGAGCGACACGTTAGCAGGTGTGCAGGAGCGCGGGCACGAAGTGGGGGTTTCCCGCGGCAAGCTCCTTGCCGCAGTCGTCGTCTTGTCGTGTTTGGGAGCTTGTCGCTCATCGGGCCTTGCCGGGACGCAGGGCGCGTCGCGGCAAGCTTTCTTGGTATGCCTTGAGTGGCCTTCCCGGCAAGCTCCTCTTGCCGGGGTCTTGTCTCTTCCCGGCAGGATCCTCTTGCCGGGGCCTGGGTTGGCCTTCCCGGCAAGCTCCTCTTGCCGGGGCCTTGGTTGGCCTTCCCGGCAAGCTCCTCTTGCCGGGGCCTTGGTTTGAGTACTTTGTTCTTGAATGGTCTTCAAGGGAACCACGGAGGGTCTTGGCGGTCACCCGGCAAGCCTTGCCGCGGGACGCTGCAACTGCCCGTGCACGAGTTCGGGATACTAGGGTACCCCTACTCTAGTACACCGACACCGGGCCAAACGGTATTGTCACTCTTGCCAGTGATCCGGACATAGCGCTCCGCGCCGAAAACAAAACCGCATCCCTGGCCCTCGAAGCACTATCCGAGGCCCCTGCGGCCGAAGAATAAACCGCACTATGCTCCATAGTGGATAGGAACAACATAATCCTCGATAAGCGGCCCAAATCCACCTCCTTCAAACCAGCGGATGAAATAGTTAAATTTCAAGTTCACCCGACGGACCCCAAGAAGACAGCTTCCATCGGACCACAGCTGGACCCGACGGTCGACGCCGCATTACATGCGTTCCTGCGCGATGATGACCCATAAGTATAGGGGATCTATCATAGTCCTTTCGATAAGTAAGAGTGTCGAACCCAACGGGGAGCAGAAGGAAATGATAAGCGGTTTTCAGCAAGGTATTCTCTGCAAGCACTGAAATTATCAGTAACAGATCGTTTTGTGATAAGATAATTGGTAACGAGTAGCAAGTAATAAAAGTAAATAAGGTGCATCAAGATGGCCCAATCCCTTTTGTAGCAAAGTACAAGCCTGGAAAAACTCTTATATGAAGGAAAGCACTCCCGGGGACACATGGGAATTATCGTCAAGCTAGTTTTCATCACGATCATATGATTCATGTTCAGTACTTTGATAATCTGATATGTGGGTGGACCGGTGCTTGGGTACTGTCCTTACTTGGACAAGCATCCCACTTATGATTAACCCCTATTGCAAGCATCTACAACTACAACAGAAGTATTAAGGTAAACCTAACCATAGCATGAAACATATGGATCCAAATCAGCCCCTTACGAAGCAACATATAAACTAGGGTTTAAGCTTCTGTCACTCTAGCAACCCATCATCTACTTATTACTTCCCAATGCCTCCCTCTAGGCCCAAAAAATGTTGAAGTGTCATGTAGTCGACGTTCACATGACACCATTAGAGGGATGACAACATACATCTCATCAAAATATCAAACGAATACCAAATTCACATGACTACTAATAGCAAGACTTCTCCCATGTCCTCAGGAACAAACGTAACTACTCACAAAGCATATTAATGTTCATAATCAGAGGGGTATTAATATGCATAATGGATCTGAACATATAACCTTCCACCAAGTAAACCAACTAGCATCAACTACAAGGAGTAATCAACACTACTAGCAACCCACATGTACCAATCTAAGGTTTGGATACAAAGATTGGATACAAGAGATGAACTAGGGTTTGAGATGAGATGGTGCTGGTGAAGATGTTGATGGAGATTGACCCCCTCCCGATGAGAGGATCGTTGGTGATGATTTCCCCCTCCCGGAGGGAAGTTTCCCCGGCAGAACAGCTCCGCCAGAGCCCTAGATTGGTTCCGCCTCGTGGCGGCGGAGTCTCGTCCCGAAAGTTTGCCTATGGTTTTTTTCCCAACGAAAGACTCCATATAGCAGAAGATGGGCATCGGAGGGCCACCAGGGGGCCCACGAGACAGGGGGCGCGCCTAGGGGGTAGGGCGCGCCCCCACCCTCGTGGTCAGGGTGTGGCCCCCTCTGGAACTTCTTGCGCTCAGTATTTTTTATATATTGTGGAAATAGCTTCTGTGAAGTTTCAGGACTTTTGGAGCTGTGTAGAATAGGTCTCTAATATTTGCTCCTTTTCCAGCCCAGAATCCCAGCTGCCGGCATTCTCCCTCTTCATGTAAACCTTGTAAAATAAGAGAGAATAGGCATAAGTATTGTGACATAATGTGTAATAATAGCCCATAATGCAATAAATATCGATATAAAAGCATGATGCAAAATGGACGTATCAACTCCCCTCAGCTTAAAAGAGAGTTGTATAACAATGCATAATCACCTACATTAAACTCATGCTTTTGTATCCTTTTGTCATGCCATATTTTAACTTTTTCTTTAAACAGCTTGGCATTTTCATAGGCTTGGGTTCTCCATTCATCAAGTGAGATAATGTCAAAAAGCCTCTTCTCACCAGCAAGTTTGAAGTCATAGTTGAGCTCTTTAACAGCCCAATATGCCTTATGTTCTAATTCAAGAGGTAAGTGACATGCTTTACCATAAACCATTTTATACGGAGACATACCCATAGGATTTTTATATGCAGTTCTATAGGCCCATAATGCATCATCAAGTTTCTTGGACCAATTCTTTCTAGATCTATTAACAGTCTTTTGCAAAATTAATTTGAGCTCTTTGTTACTCAATTCTACTTGACCACTGGACTGTGGGTGATAAGGAGATGCCATCATACTTAGCAAGCATTTTACGAAAGGCACCATGAATAAAGTGTGAACCACCATCAGTCATTAAATATCTAGGGCTCCAAACCTCGGGAAAATAACTTCTTTAAGCATCTTAATAGAGGTGTTATGATCAGCAGTACTAGTTGGAATAGCTTCTACCCACTTAGTAACGTAATCAACAACAACCAAAATATGTGTATACCCATTAGAGGAAGGAAATGGTCCCATATAATCAAAGCCCCAAACATCAAATGGTTCAATAACAAGTGAATAATTCATAGGCATTTCTTGACGTCTACTAATATTACCAATTCTTTGACATTCATCACAAGACAAGACAAACTTACGGGCATCCTGGAAGAGAGTAGGCCAATAAAAACCGGATTGCAATACCTTATGTGCAGTTCTATTTCCAGCATGGTGTCCTCCATAAGCCTCAGAGAGACACTTGCGTAGGATATGTTCATGTTCATGCTCAGGTACACAACGCCTAATAATACCATCTACTCCTTCTTTATAAAGATGTGGGTCATCCCAAAAGTAATGTCTCAAATCATAAAAGAACTTTTTCTTTTGCTGGTATGTGAAACTAGGTGGTATAAATTTAGCAACAATATAATTTGCATAATCAGCATACCATGGAGCAGTCCGAGAAGCATTTATGACATTTAATTGTTCATCAGGAAAGCTATCATCAATAGGTAGTGGGTCATCAAGAACATTTTCTAACCTAGACAGGTTGTCTGCAACGGGGTTCTCAGCTCCCTTTCTATCAATAATATGCAAATCAAATTCTTGTATCAAGAGAACCCATCTAATAAGTCTAGGTTTAACATCTTTCTTTCCATAAGGTATTTAATAGCAGCATGATCAGTGTGAATAGTTACTTTAGAATCAACAATATAAGGTCTGAACTTATCACAAGCAAATACAACTACTAAGAATTCCTTTTCAGTAGTAGCATAATTTCTCTGGGCATTGTCTAGAGTTTTACTAGCATATTGAATAACATTTAATTTCTTATCAACTCTTTGCCCTAGAACAACACCTACAACATAATCACTAGCATCACACATAATTTCAAAGGGTAAATTCCAATCAGATGGCTGAACAATAGGTGCAGAAATCAATGCTTTCTTAAGTATTTCAAATGCTTCTACACAATCACCATCAAAGACAAAAGGAATATCTTTTTGTAATAGATGAGTCAGAGGCCGAGAAATTTTTGAGAAGCCCTTAATGAACCTCCTATAAAAACCGGCATGACCGAGGAAGCTTCTTATACCTTTAATGTCCTTGGGATATGGCATCTTTTTAATAGCATCAACTTTAGCTTTGTCAACTTCAATACCTCTTTCAGAAATTTTATGCCCCAAGACAATACCTTCATTAACCATAAAGTGGCATTTCTCCCAATTCAAGACAAGATTAGTTTCTTCACATCTTTGCAAAAGTTGCTCAAGCAATCATCAAAAGAGGATGCATAAACGGAGAAATCATCCATGAATACCTCACATATCTTTTCACAAAAGTCAGAAAATATAGCCATCATGCGTCTTTGAAAGGTAGCAGGTGCATTACATAAACCAAAAGGCATACGTCTATAAGCAAAAGTACCTAAAGGGCAAGTAAAAGTGGTCTTTGATTGATCATCAACTGACACAGGTATTTGAGAGAAGCCAGAGTAACCATCTAGAAAGCAAAAATGTGTATGTTTGGATAATCTTTCTAGCATTTGATCAATAAAAGGCAAAGGGTAATGATCTTTTTTAGTAGCCTTATTTAATTTGTGAAAATCAATTACCATCCTATAAGCCGTAATAATTCTTTGCGGAATCAATTCATCTTATCATTAGGAACAACAGTAATACCTCCCTTCTTGGGGACACAATGAACATGACTGACCCACTGACCATCATCAACGATATAAATTATACCTGCCTCAAGGAGCTTTAATATTTCTTTTCTTACCACTTCTTTCATCTTAGGATTCAGCCGTCGTTGATGATCAATAACTGGTTTGGCGTCTTCCTCCAAATTTATTTTGTGTTGACATAGAGTGGGACTAATGCCCTTAAGATCATCAAGAGTATATCCAATAGCAGCATGGTGCTTCTTCAGAGTTTTCAATAATTGCTCTTCCTCCTTCTCTGAAAGGTTAGCACTAATAATAATAGGATATATTTTCTTTTCATCAAGATAAGCATATTTAAGAGTATCAGGTAATGGTTTAAGCTCAAACACGGGATCACCCTTGGGTGGAGGAGGATCCCCTAGGATTTCAACAGGAAAATTGTGTTTCAGAATAGGTCCCTGTTTGAAGAATACTTCATCTATTTCCCTTCTTTCATTCATAAACATATCATTCTCATGGTCTAGCAAATATTGTTCTAATGGATCGGTAGGAGGCATGGCAATAGAAGCAAGACCAATAATTTCATCTTTACTAGGCAATTCTTTATCATGGGGTTGTCTACGAAATTTAGAAAAATTAAACTCATGAGACATATCCCTTAAACCAATAGAAACAATATCCTTATTGCAGTCTATCTTAGCATTAATAGTATTCAAGAAGGGTCTACCAAATATAATGGGACAAAAGCTATCTTGAGGGGAACCAAGAACAAGAAAATCAGCAGGATATTTAGCCTTCCCACACAAGACTTCAACGTCTCTAACAATCCCAATTGGTGAAATAGTATCTCTATTAGCAAGCTTTATGGTAACATCAATACCTTCTATCTCAGCTGGTGCAATATCATGCATAATTTCTTTGTATAAGGAAATAGGTATTGCACTAGCACTAGCACCCATATCACACAAGCCATGATAAAAATGATCTCCTATTTTAACAGAAATAACAGGCATGCCTACGACAGGTCTATGTTTATCTTTAGCATCAGGTTTAGCAATTATAGCAGTCTCATCACAGAAGTAAATAACATGCCCATCAATATTATCAGCGAAGAGATCTTTAACCATAGTAACATTAGGTTCAACTTTAACTTGCTCAGGGGGTTCGTGTGTCCTAATATTACTTTTGTTGATCACAGTTTAAGCTTTAGCATGATTCTTTATTCTAACAAGGAAAGGTGGTTTCTCAACATAAGCAGTAGGAACAATAGGATCGTCATAAGTGATAGTCTTTTCTTCAACTTTAATAGGTGCAACTACTTTTACTTCAATGTGAGGATTATATTTAAACCACTTCTCTTTAGGGAGATCAACATGAGTAGCAAAGGATTCACAGAAAGAAGCTACTATCTCAGAGTCAAGTCCATATTTAGTGCTAAATTTACGGAAAACATCGGTATCCATAAAAGATTTAACACAATCAAACTTAGGTATTATACCTGACTCCTTACCTTCGTCGAGATCCCAATCTTCAGAGTTGCATTTAATTCTCTCCAATAAATTCCATCTGTATTCAATAGTCTTCATCATAAAGGAACCAGTACAAGAAGTATCGAGCATGGAGCGATTGTTGTCAGAAACCGAGCATAAATTTTTTGAATAATCATTTCTCTTGAGAGCTCATGATTGCGGCATGAATATAACATTGACTTAAGCCTCCCCAAAGCTTGAGCGATGCTTTCTCCTTCGCGAGGCCAAAAAATTATATATATATTTACGATCACGATGAACAAGATGCATAGGATAAAACTTCTGATGAAATACCAATTTCAATCGCTTATAGTCCCATGATCCCATATCATCACATAGCCTATACCATGTCAATGCATCTCCCTTAAAAGATAAAGGGAAGACCTTCTTCTTGATAACATCATCGGGCATACCTGCAAGCTTAAATAATCCACAAACTTCATCCAATAGATTAAGTGTAAGTCGGGATGCAATGTTCCATCTCCTACAAAAGGATTAGCTAGCAGTTTCTCTATCATACCCGAAGGAATTTCAAAGTGAACATTTTCATTTTCAGTAGGTCCAGTAGGTTGAGTAGGTTGAGGAGCAAATATTTGCTCCACCGGTCGGGGTGAAGATACCCCGAACAAGCCCCTTAAAGGATTACTTTCCATAGTAACAAGTGACAGTAAATTTCAGCACACTATATAAATTTTTCCTTACCAAATTCCACCTACCAAAGGCGCTTTACTCCCCGCCAACGGCGCCAGAAAAGAGTCTTGATGACCCACAAGAAAAGGGGATCTATCATAGTCCTTTCGATAAGTAAGAGTGTCGAACCCAACGGGGAGCAGAAGGAAATGATAAGCGGTTTTCAGCAAGGTATTCTCTACAAGCACTGAAATTATCGGTAACAGATAGTTTTGTGATAAGGTAATTGGTAACGAGTAGCAAGTAATAAAAGTAAATAAGGTGCAGCAAGATGGCCCAATCCCCTTTGTAGCAAAGGACAAGCCTGGACAAACTCTTATATGAAGGAAAGTGCTCCCGAGGACACATGGGAATTATCGTCAAGCTAGTTTTCATCACGATCATATGATTCACGTTCGGTACTTTGATAATCTGATATGTGGGTGGACCGCTGCTTGGGTACTGTCCTTACTTGGACAAGCATCCCACTTATGATTAACCCCTATTGCAAGCATCCACAACTAGAACAGAAGTATTAAGGTAAACCTAACCATAGCATGAAACATATGGATCCAAATCAGCCCCTTATGAAGCAAGACATAAACCAGGGTTTAAGCTTCTGTCACTCTACCAACCCATCATCTACTTATTACTTCCCAATGCCTCCCTCTAGGCCCAAACAATGGTGATGTGTCATGTAGTCGACGTTCACATGACACCACTAGAGGGATGACAACATACATCTCATCAAAATATCGAACGACCAAATTCACATGACTACTAATAGCAAGACTTGTCCCATGTCCTCAGGAACAAATGTAACTACTCACAAAGCATATTCAGGTTCATAATCAGAGGGGTATTAATATGCATAATGGATCTGAACATATAATCTTCCACCAAGTAAACCAACCAGCACCAACTACAAGGAGTAATCAACACTACTAGCAACCCACAGGTACCAATCTGAGGTTTGGATACAAAGATTGGATACAAGAGATGAACTAGGGTTTGAGATGAGATGGTGCCGGTGAAGATGTTGATGGAGATTGACCCCCTCCCGATGAGAGGATCGTTGGTGATGACGATGGTGATGATTTCCCCCTCCCGGAGGGAAGTTTCCCCGGCAGAACAACTCCGCCAGAGCCCTAGATTGGTTCCGCCAAGGTTCCGCCTCGTGGTGGTGGAGTCTCGTCCTGAAAGCTTGCTTATGATTTTTTCCTCGACGAAAGACTCCATATAGTAGAAGATGGGCATTGGATGGCCACCAGGGGGCCCACGAGGCAGGGGGCGTGCCCAGTGGGGTAGGGCGCGCCCCCACCCTCATGGTCAGGGTGTGGCCCCCCTCTGGAACTTCTTGCGCTCAGTATTTTTTATATATTCTGGAAATAGCTTCCGTGAAGTTTCAGGACTTTTGGAGCTGTGCAGAATAGGTCTCTAATATTTGCTCCTTTTCCAGCCCAGAATCCCAGCTGCCGGCATTCTCCATCTTCATGTAAACCTTGTAAAATAAGAGAGAATAGGCATAAGTATTGTGACATAATGTGTAATCGCAACCCATAAATGCAATAAATATCAATATAAAAGCATTATGCAAAATGGGCGTATCACGCGAGAATTGGGACATATTCGCTTGGCACCCTTCTGATATGCTAGGAATCCCACACAGATTGGCCGAACACAGTCTCAATATATTAAAGGGATACAAGCCGGTCAAGTAAACATTGCGGCGCTTTTCCGAACCCAAACGACAAGCTATGGGGGAGGAGCTAGCCAAGTTAATCGAGGCCGGGTTCATCAGAGAAATAAAACACCCGGACTGGCTAGCAAACCTAGTGATGGTACCAAAGAAGGATAAATCCTGGCGCTTGTGCATTGATTTCAAAGACCTCAACAAGGCCTGCCCCAAGGATCCCTTCCCCCTCCCCCGCTGTCGGTGTCAAAACCGGCGGATCTCGGGTAGGGGGTCCCAAACTGTGCGTCTAGGCCGGATGGTAACAGGAGGCAAGGGACACAAAGTTTTACCCAGGTTCGGGCCCTCTCGATGGAGGTAAAACCCTACGTCCTGCTTGATTAATATTGATTATATGGGTAGTACAAGAGTAGACTACCACGAGATCGAAGAGGCTAAACCCTAGAAGCTAGCCTATGGTATGATTGTTGATGTGTATGTTGTCCTACGGACTAAAACCCTCCAGTTTATATAGACACCGGATAGGGTTAGGGTTACATAGAGTCGGTTACAATGGTAGGAGATCTTCATATCTGTATCGCCAAGCTTGCCTTCCACGCCAAGGAAAGTCCCTTCCGGACACGGGACAAAGTCTTCAATCTTGTATCTTCATAGCCCAGGAGTCCGGTTGAAGGTATAGTCCGGCTATCCGAACACCCCCTAATCCAGGACTACCTCAGTAGCCCCTGAACCAGGCTTCAATGACGATGAGTCCGGCGCATAGATTGTCTTCGACATTGCAAGGCGGGTTCCTCCTCCAAGTACTTCGTAGAAGATTTTGAACACAAAGATAGTGTCCAGCTCTGCAAAATAAGTTTCCACATATTTCCATAGAGAATAATATTTACACCAATCTAATCTGCTGACGTATTCTGTAGCGTGACACACCACGGCCAAGCCTTTATCCGAGTCGTTTCATTATCCCACCTCAGCGCGTTATGCAAGGAGGTTTCCTTGGCACGTCTTGTTAAAGCAGAGATCGTGTCCCCTTATCCCGGGATTCTCATCAATACGGGCATGGGTAACCCAACCGCGCCATTGATTACGGCGCTTGGAGATAAGCGAGTTTTACCAGGCTGGTGGGGACATGTAGTTGCGTCCTCCCATATAAGGGGATAAGGATCCACCTTTTCACCTACGCCTTCTTCCTCCTTCGCCTATCCATTCTTGCGCACTAGAGCTCCAGCGCCCAAGTCCGCACTCCCCACCTCAACCTTCTCCAGCCATGTCCGGAGCGGGAGGCAAGTGGATGGTCTCCTCCGTCACGGAGGGACATATAAAAAAGCTGAGGAAGGCTGGATACCTGTCTAACGACATCACGTACCGGCTCCCCGAAAAGGGACAGCTCATCCCCACCCCTAGGCCCCATGAGAGGGTGGTGTTCCTCCCCCATTTCCTCCGCGGACTGGGCTTCCCTCTCCACCCAGTTGTCTGGGGGCTCATGTTCTACTACGACCTGGATTTCCACGATCTGGCCCCGAACTTCGTCCTCAACATCTCGGCGTTTATCGTCGTGTGCGAGGCCTTCCTTCGCATCCGCCCCCATTTCGGCCTATGGCTCAAGACTTTCAACGTCAAGCCAAAGGTGGTGCACGGCAACCAGGCGGAGTGCGGAGGCGCCATGGTGGGCAATATGGCCAACGTCCTATGGCTCGAGGGCTCCTTTGTGGAGACCCTGAAGGGGTGGCAATCGGGGTGGTTTTACATCACCGAGCCGTGCGACGCCGAATGGGTCGCACCCCCTGTGTTTCGATCCGGCCCCCCTACGCGGCTCACCTCCTGGAAGGAGACGGGCCTGTCGTGGGGCAAGAAGGGAGAGCTGACCGGACTCCAAACATGCGTCCAAACCCTGGTGGACAAGAAGCTCAAACTTGTCAACGTAGTCCAGGTTATGCTCATCCGCTTGATCCTCCCGTGTCAACAACGGGCTTTCAACCTGTGGGAGTTTGACCCGGCGCGGCACCAAACTCTGAGTAGGATTTTTGACACGACGTACGAAGATGCCTGGAAGGTGCTTTTCAAGGGCGCTGAGGCTCCCGCATCCGCTACCGAGGATCGCGGATTCAGTGCCCAGTGTCACGCCCTCGCGGTAAGCTGTTTTTTTTCCTTTTACAGGGTATCGGTTTTTCATAGTTTGACTCCATGCGGGATCTAAGCTCCCTTACCTTCGACATGATTGGAAGGTGACATCCGGATAGATCAACTGTCTGGCTCCTTTGCCCGAAGGCCCAGTGGACGTTCGCTTGGCGAAGCTGCTGGTTCCGGCACCCTATGTGGTGCCGGAGAAGAAGGTTGCAAAAAAGGCCGCGGGGAGTCGAAAGAGTGCCCGGCGCCAGGAGGTGTCGGATCCATCATCCGATGGTTCCGAGGCGCGTTCCTCTCGTGAAGACGAGGAGGAAGAAGAAGAAACCTCTCCCCCTCTAGCGGGAGGAGAGAAGAAAAGGAAGGCCGCCCTTTCTGGGGAGGCCGGAGGGTCCAAGAAGGGGAAAACCCTTCCTCCAGACTACTCCACCGACGCCGACGACGGCGGAGAGGAGTGGCAGCCCAGGGCCAAGCCCCTGGCAAAATCGTAAGTATCCGGATACCAGAGTAATTCATAGTATTCGTTTATTGCACAACTTTCCCTTACGCCGAATATGTTTATGCAGCCCACCCAAAGACCAGCTCGATGCATCGTCGAGCAGCTCACTGGACTCGTCGGATGTAAACGCGCTTCCGACGGCTTCCTCCCCCCGCCCTACGGATGACATCAAAGTGTTGTCCCAACAGGTTCCAAGCCGGGAGGAGGTGGTCCTGGAGGCGCCGCAAGGCGACCTCCCGGACTCCAGGAGTAAAGGGGATGAAACCCCCCAGGGCTCCAAGTCTGGCTCTAGGCCGGACACCGCTCCGGAACCTTCAAAGGTTCCAGAGTCCGGCGGGGGACCTCCTTCCAAGAGGAGTAAGTCCATCGTGCCGGTGGCCCCCGTCCAACCGGAGGCGCCGGACAATATGTTGGAGGCGCTCCAAGGCGCCTCCATCGACGAGGAGCACCGCACTATTATGAGTGCGGTGGTCCAGAAGGTTCAGTCCGCCAAGAGCGGACTAACTGAAGCTTGTACTAGCCTTTTGACAAGCTTTGAGGTAAGTAAAGAATGTGTAAATAATAGTACCGCATAGACAGTAGCCCCCGATGCTCTGTTTGGCATTCGGGAAGAAAAGCCAAATAGAGGATCAAAATAGAATTCGCAGGAGTCTAACAAAAATGGGCCAATATGCATATGCAGGCTTCCCTTCTTGCGTCCGCCGCACTGACTGCGGAAGTGGACACGCTGAAGCAGAGCCTCGAGCGGTCCGAGCAAGAGCTCGGGCATGCCAAGAAGCAGCTCGAGGACAATGAAGGTAAGAAATACCTTGTTTTTTTAAATATATATAAAAAGGTGCAATTGCAAAGAATGACAGGATTATCGTGGCTATTGTAGGGGCCACGTCTGAAGTGGCGACCCTTAAGCAAGCGCTGGTCGAGGCCGAGAAGAGGGCAGCCTCGGAGCGCACCAAGCGGGAGAAGTGTGAGGCCGAGGTTGGCAAGGTGCGGCAAGAGCTCCAGGCTCTCATGGAGAAACATGAGAGTTTGGAGCTTGACTCAAAGACGCGAGCGTCCGAGCTCGCGGTGGCTATTGAAAATGCCAAGTCTGCCAAGGCCGAATCCCAGAAGACCCTCCAGGAGTTGGATGAGGTGAAGAAGATAGCGGCGGGTAAGGCATTCTTTATGCAAAGCAAACACATAAACGTGAGTTACTTGTTACTTACCCAAATCCGGAGCTCTCTAGGAGCGTTCGCAGATCTTCCCCGGAGTGTGTCCGATGCCGCTGCATTCTATCGAGCCGAGGAGGGCAGCTCGACAAAGAAGGTGTTCTGGTCTCAGTATGCTGAGGCCGGCCACCCCGTGCCCTTGAGCGACCAGCTGAAGCAACTGGTCGAGCTCCACAAGGCGGCCGAACAGGCCATGAAGGGCCTCATTGTTCGGCTGTGGCCTAGAGGGGCTCTACCTGGGAGCTATTTCGGGCTGGTGCGGCGGTTGGTGGAGGCCTGTCCAAGGCTCGAAGTCATCAAGCGCTCCGTCTGCATTGAAGGTGCCCGTAGGGCCCTTGCCCGTGCTAAGGTGCACCGGGGCAAGCTAGATGCTGAGAAGCTTGTGAAGGACGGGCCACCGCCGGGGAAAGAGCATCGCAAGCCCGAGAATTACTATAAGGATGTTCTAAAGGGTGCCCGCCTTGTGGCGGATGAATGTTCTAGGGATGTAATTTTTGAGTGAAACTTGCTCGTTTTGTCCTGTGCGCTGAAAACTTGTTCATATGCGCTAAGCAATTTTATTGGAATTTAAAATATTACCTTCTGTGCGGCTGTTTATCAATTCTGAGAGATGGCGAGTCGTCGGCTTCTGCCCCCGTGCCGCTAGTACTGGGGTGTTCGGGGATGAACCTGAGCGCTCTTTTCCCCATGTTTGGGTCCTTCGAGGGAGGCGCTAAGCCCAACGAACAAGGCAATCGTACTATAATGCGTGAACACTCTCACTTACCCATAGAATTCTATAATTTTAAATTTCGGCGAAGCCCCTGGTATTCGGAAGACCGAGTTTGGGGCGCTATCCACGCCTTGGCCGGACAGAGCCGACTCCTCGCCCTAAGCGGCATAAGTCTTTAGGGACTCAAAAAACCTCTCGAATAGTGACCAACTCTCGCTTCATCATGACAGTCAGTTTTAGCTTTCTCCACTGAGGTGCTCGACCCAGCTCAACTGGGGCACAATCGCAGTGGTTCTCCTAGTGCTACCTTAGCCGATATAGCGGAACGTAAGGCACCAAAACATAGGAGCCGGGCAAACCCAACTATTGATCCAAGACATGATTCGGAGCCGATGCATATAATGCTATAAGTTCGGGGTGCCGCACTTGTTAAAGTGTTCGGACTTCTCACACCATATTGAGGGGTACTAAATCCCCTGGCATATTTTGGCCGTACCAACGTGTACGGGTGCAACATGTCGTTAAGGAACATATATAAAGAAAAGAAGGTAATGCAAAAATAGACGAAAGCTATGCATTGTTTATTAAAAAGGGCTGCGATCAAAGCAGAACGATGCAAATAATGCGATAAGTGGAAGGTTGGACTAGTTAACATGTCCGTTCCAGGGGCAAGTTGCGGAATAGTATGCGGAGCAGGTATAATGCTTGTGATAGAGACCACCTGGGAGTTCCGTACTGCGGCATGGCTTGTCTGCTTCCCTGGTTCTTGCATCGTTTGTGCGGCAATTGAATTGCCGAACAGGCCTTCCGAAGGATGGAGTCCTGAAAGTAAGAGAAAATTAAAAAAAATTGGCAGCCCCTGTGTAACGCCCCGGACATACCCGCCGGTGGTCGTCACTCCTGGCGGGATCTAGACTGGCCCCACAAATCAATACTAGTCTTTTCTACGCACTTTGTCCTCACTCATGCGCACCCGGGAGCAACTTCCCGGTCGGTCACCCATCCTGACACTACTCCAAGCTGAGCACGCTTAACTTTGGAGTTCTGTCCGAATGGGCTCCCGGAAAAGAAGGAATTCCTTATTGATATGAGTAGTCTATCATCCCTAATAAGCCAGGCTATCACATACACCCCCACTCAGAGGAACCAACGTCCTCGTCGGGCCACAGGAACGTTCCCTCTTGGCACAAACGTCTGTGCTTCCAGTCCGGTACATGTGACATGTCGGGTGCCACGACGGGTCACAAACGTCATGAACAACATGACCACGCACCTGTCTGCAACTATCCGTGTAACCGCGAGGGTCGGCTCTGATACCAACTTGTAACGCCCCGGACATACCCGCCGGTGGTCGTCACTCCTGGCGGGATCTAGACTGGCCCCATAGATCAATACTAGTCTTTTCTACGCACTTTGTCCTCACTCGTGCGCACCCGGGAGCAACTTCCCGGTCGGTCACCCATCCTAACACTACTCCAAGCTGAGCATGCTTAACTTTGGAGTTCTGTCCGAATGGGCTCCTGGAAAAGAAGGAATTCCTTATTGATATGAGTAGTCTATCATCCCTAATAAGCCAGGCTATCACACCCTGGTACGGTTTAAGCCGTATTTTTGGGCGTGTCGTGATGATGCCCCTCCCCCTGTACCCATGGTATCTCTAGAGCATAGTTATGTACGGGAAGTATTGGCATCGCCTTTTTGCGAGGGTTGGGGTTGGGGCCGCGTTGCTACGCCTGCTCGGATTGTGCCAGGCGGTCTTGTTGTAGGTTACTCCGGGCGCGCTTGACGGTGTTCGGTTGTTTAGTGGCCGGACTGGAGAACTGCCTGGAGAGGCTGCTTTGTACTTCCGCTGCAAGGGCCGCCGTGTGCTCCTCCGTTCGGAGGGAGCGTTCGGTGTTTCCATTGACCGTAATTACTCCTCGGGGGCCTGGCATCTTGAGCTTAAGGTATGCGTAGTGCAGTACCGCATTGAACTTAGTGAATGCGGTTTGCCCGAGCAGTGCGTGATAACCACTGCGAAACGGGACTATGTCGAAGATTAACTCCTCGCTTCAGAAATTATCCAGAGATCCGAAGACCACTTCAAGTGTGACTGAGCTTGTACAGTTGGCCTCTACACCTGGTATTACGCCTTTAAAGGTCGTTTTGGTGGGCTTAATCCTCGAGGGATCTATGCCCATTTTCCGCATTGTATCCTGGTAAAGCAGGTTCAGGCTGCTGCCGCCGTCCATAAGGACTCTAGTGAGATGAAATCCATCAATAATTGGGTCTAGGACCAATGCGGCGAATCCGCCATGACGGATGCTAGTGGGATGGTCCCTTCGATCAAAGGTGACCGGGCAGGAGGACCATGGGTTGAACTTTGGGGCGACTGGCTCTACCGCATATACGTCCCTTAACGCGCGCTTCCGCTCCCTTTTGGGGACGTGGGTTGCGTATATCATGTTCACTGTCTGCACTTGTGGGGGAAAACCCTTCTGTCCACTGTTGTTCGGCGGCTGGGGCTCCTCGTCGTCATCGCTATGCAGCCCCTTGTCTTCATTTTCGGCGTTTAACTTGCCTGCCTGCTTGAACACCCAACAATCCCTGTTGGTGTGATTGGCCGGCTTTTCGGGGGTGCCATGTATCTGGCACAAGCGGTCGAGTATTCGGTCCAAACTAGACGGGCCCCTAGGATTCCTTTTGAATGGCTTTTTTCCGCTGACCGGATTTAGAGCCTCTGAATCCGGCATTAATTGCCGTATCCTCAGCATTGTCGCCGTTAATGCGGCACTTCTGCTTGTTGCGATGCGACCTGCCACTACTGTCCCTGGTGTCCGAATTACCAGGGTTCTTTGTCATATTGCTGCTATGAGCAAGCCAGCTGTCTTCTCCCGCGCAAAAGCGGGTCATGAGTGTCGTGAGTGCTGCCATAGATTTCGGCTTTTCCTGTCCAAGGTGCCGGGCCAGCCACTCGTCACGGATATTGTGCTTGAAGGCTGCTAGGGCCTCAGCGTCCGGACAGTCGACTATTTGATTTTTCTTTGTTAGGAACCGTGTCCAGAATTGCCTGGCCGATTCCTCTGGCTGCTGAATTACGTGACTTAGGTCATCGGTGTCTAGGGGTCGCACATAAGTGCCCTGGAAATTTTCGAGGAATGCGGCTTCCAGGTCCTCCCAACAACTTATTGATCCGGTTGGCAAGCTGTTAAGCCAATGCCGAGCTGGTCCTTTAAGCTTGAGTGGGATGTATTTGATGGCGTGGAAATCGTCGCCGCGGGCCATGTGGATATGAAGGAGATAATCCTCGATCCATACTACAGGATCTGTTGTGCCATCATATGATTCAATGTTTACGGGTTTGAAACCCTCGGGGATTTGATGATCCATTATTTCATCTATAAAGCATAGTGGGTGTGCGGCGCCTCTGTACTGGGCGATATCATGACATAGCTCCAATGATCTTTGTCTATTGTGTTCGGCCTTGCCGAATTTGTGGCCGGCGTGACGGTTATCGTCTCAAGCCGTGGGGCGCCCATGCGATCCGTAGATCGGTCGTGTTTGTCTTGCCTTGTCCTCCAACATGTCTCGTAAGTCTGGCGCATATTCCCATGCCTTGGTATGGGGTGCTGCTTGAGTGGAGGGCCGGGAGGCCTCTTTGTCGCGGCCACGTGGTGGCCGGTCGGCCGCATCAAGTGCTTCCTCCTCTAATCGGGGTAGCAATCTGCGCTTTGGGTAGCTCTTGGAGGGGCATTCGAATTTATGCTCTTCGGCCGCAAGGACTTCATTCCATCTGTCGACCAGCAAATCTTGATCAGCTCTAAGCTGTTGCTGTTTTTTCTTGAGGCTTGTTGCCGTGGCCATAAGCCTGCGTTGAAAACGCTCTTGCTCGACGGGAACCTCTGGCACGACGAATTCATCGTCATCGAGGCTTGCCTCGTCTTCGGAGGGAGGCATATAATTATCGTCCTCGACCTCTTTGTCTGCCGCTCTCACATGAGGGCTGGTTTCTCCATCCTCCTGTGCTAAGTCTTGCTGGAGGGGGTTTTCTTCGGCACTTTCCGGAGTATTATTATCTCCCGTGCTGGAATCACCGTATTTGTTTTGGCAGGATTTTGAGCGGCGCCGCCGACGCTGACGCTTAGACTGTTTCTTGGAGGGGTCATCCTCCGCTGTTCCATCGCCATCTCCCTCTTTTGGGGTGTCCACCATATATATGTCATATGACGAGGTGGCATTCCAGGGCCTAGTAGGCGCTGGTTCTTCATCATCTCCTTCATCAGCGTCCATACCGTTGATGTCTTCGGAGTCAAAGTCGAGCATGTCGATTAAGTCGTCGACAGTGGCTACAAAGTGGGTGGTGGGTGGGCTTTGAATTTCTTCATCGTCCGTACCCCAACCTTGCTGACCGTAGTCCGGCCAGGGCTCTCGTGATAAAGAGAGAGACTTCAGTGACTTCAGGATATCGCCGAAAGGCGAGTGCTGAAAGATGTCCGCGGTAGTGAACTCCATGATCGGCGCCCAATCGGATTCGATCGGCAGGGGCGCGGAGGGTTCGGAGTCCGGAGAAGAGTCCGACCCCCCGGAGTCACGAGTCTCGCCGAGTACGGGGCTGGTGTTCGGCTCAATCGCTGTTGGGGTCACAGCCCCCGAGGTGGCGTCCAACTGCCCATCCTCGATCGACGCAGTTGGCTCCGAATTGAGGGTCAGAGCCGATGCGGGTGCGGCCTCCAGGGCACTATCCGGTGGCAGAGCTAGATCATGCTCGTCGTGACAGTGCGGCGCGCTCGGCAGTGGCTCAAATCCGTCGAAGATCAAGTCCCCGTGGATGTCAGCCATGTAGTTTAAACTTCCAAATCTGACCTGACGGCCAGGGGCGTAGCTTTCGATCTGCTCCAGACGGCCGAGCAAATCGGCCCGCAGTGCGAAGCCGCCGAAGACGAAGATCTGTCCGGGGAGGAAGGTTTCACCCTAGACTACATCGCTATTGATGATCGTAGGAGCCATCGAGCCTGACGGCGACGACACAGAGGAACTCTCAATGAAAGCACCAATGTCGGTGTCAAAACCGGCGGATCTCGGGTAGGGGGTCCCGAACTGTGCGTCTAGGCCGGATGGTAACAGGAGGCAAGGGACATGAAGTTTTACCCAGGTTCGGGCCCTCTCGATGGAGGTAAAACCCTACGTCCTGCTTGATTAATATTGATGATATGGGTAGTACAAGAGTAGATCTACCACGAGATCGAAGAGGCTAAACCCTAGAAGCTAGCCTATGGTATGATTGTTGATGTGTATGTTGTCCTACGGACTAAAACCCTCCGGTTTATATAGACACCGGATAGGGTTAGGGTTACATAGAGTCGGTTACAATGGTAGGAGATCTACATATCCGTATCGCCAAGCTTGCCTTCCACGTCAAGGAAAGTCCCTCCCGGACACGGGACGAAGTCTTCAATCTTGTATCTTCATAATCCAGGAGTCCGGCTGAAGGTATAGTCCGGCTATCCGAACACCCCCTAATCCAGGACTCCCTCACCCGCATCGATCAGATCATTGATGCTACTGCAGGACACGACTCACTGTGTTTCCTCGACCCATACTCCGGATACCATCAAATCAAAATGAAGGAATCTGATCAAGCTGCAACGGCATTCATTACCCCATACGGGCCTTTATGCTTTAACACTATGCCCTTCGGGCTGAAAAATGCTGGCGCCACCTACCAACGCATGATTCAAACATGCCTAGAGAAACAAATTGGCAAGACGGTCGAAGCATATGTGGATGACATCGTCATCAAAACTAAGCACGTCGATTCACTAGTAGACGACTTGCGTCTCACATTCGACAACCTCTGTACATATGGCATCAAGCTCAATCCGGAAAAGTGTGTCTTTGGCGTCCCCGCTGGAAAATGGCTGGGCTTCATCGTTTCCAACAGAGGAATTGAGGCAAACCCTAGCTAAAATCCAAGCTTTGTCACAATTGGCTACACCAACAGACCTCAAATTGGTCCAAAAACTAGCCGGATGTGTGGCAGCTTTAAGCCGCTTTATCTCCAGATTAGGAGAAAAAGCATTGCCAATATATTGCCTGCTCCGACGCACTGACCACTTCGAGTGGACGGACACGACAACGGCCGGACTGGAAGAAATAAAAGCTCTTTGAGTGAGCAACCCAATCCTGGCCACGCCGAACGTTGGTGAACCCATGTTATTATACATCTCTGCAACACACCAGGTGGTGAGTGCGGTGCTCGTCGTCGAACGAGAGGAGGACGGACAGAAACTCCACTTCAGAAACCGGTATATTATGTATCCACTATCCTCACACCATGCAAATCCCGGTACCCTCATTACCAAAAGATAGCATATGCTGCCTTCATGGCATCTCGGAAGCTACAACACTACTTCCAAGAGTGCTCGATCACGGTGGCTTCCGAAGTACCACTCAATGACAGAATAAACAACCGCGAAGCTATAGGCCAGATTGCCATGTGGGCCATTGAGCCCTTTCCATTTGATATAACATACAAACCACGCCGAGCCATTAAATCCCAAGTATTGGCCGACTTCGTCACCGAATGGACAGAGCCGAACTCCCTAAAGAGTACGGTACATATTCCAATTGGGTCATGCACTTCGATGGCTTTAAAATGCTGGCCAGTCTAGGAGCGGGCGTTGTCTTAATGTCCCCCACAGGAGACATAGTCCAGTACGTACTCCAAATATTATACATAGACTCCAATAATGCAGCCGAATACGAGGCCTTATTGCACGGTCTTTGGATGGCTGTCTCCATGGGCATGCAACGCCTGGAGGTGCGCGGGGATTCAAATGTCACAATATTCCAAATAAACAGAGACTTCGACACCAAAGATCCAAATATGGCAGCCTACCGTAACGCCATACTCAAAATATCAGCTCGGTTCGAGGGACTCGAGTTTCATCATGTGGCTCGAGAAAGTAATCAAGCGGTAGATGTCCTTGCTCGCATTGGCGCCAAGCGTGACCCTGTCCCTCCTAACATCTTTTTGGAAAGGCTCTTCAATCCATCCGTGGTGTGGTAGGATGAGAGCGGCAACACTAGTCCGGATCCGATTATACCCCCAGACTCCGAACACAATACCGATATCATCGGGGGCTCAACCACCGAAATAACACCATCGACCCATCTAATAATGGCAGTAATGTAGGAGATATGCCCTAGAGGCAATAATAAATGATATTGTATTATTTGTCTCCGAGTTCATAATTATGTTTATGTTCCATGCTATAACTACAATGATTCTTGATTCTGCAATATCTACGAGGCTCAGAGGAAGACTCATATGCACGTGTGGAATAATAAACGGTAAGAAGTATTCCTAGTCTGGCCTCTAAGACTAGCTCAAGTGTTGCATGATGGTTCTATTTTCCTGATCATGGGCATGTCTATGCCAGCAATTTTGAGGGCACAATGTTAAGAGAACATTTGTGTTGAATCGACCCGGATTGATGTTATACTAAGAGATTCATTCGTCACAAGTTAATGGTACATAACACAGAGATGGTTAACGTTTGCATGATTCCTTAGACCATGAGAGTATCGAGTTTCTTCATGCTTGCTTCATGAACTTTGGGGTTTGTTAAACATCATCCGTAAATGGGTGGCTATTACGGCGGCTTACGGGTTCATGGAAAAGTGTGTCAAGTAACTTGATAGCTCAAGATTGGGATTTGCTCCTCCGACAATGGAGAGATATTCTCGGGCCCTCTCGGTATTACGGTATCCATCATCGTCTGGTGATACGTCCATTTTGCATCATGCTTTTATATCGATATTTATTGCATTATGGTCTGTTATTACACATTATGTCACAATACTTATGCCTATTCTCTCTTATTTTACAAGGTTTACATAAAGAGGGAGAATGCCGGTAGCTGGGATTCTGGGATGGAAAAGGAGCAAATATTAGAGACCTATTCTGCATAGCTCCAAAAGTCCTGAAACTTCACGGAAGACGTTTTCAGAATATGTGAAAAATATTGAGCGCAAGAAGTTCACCAGGGGGGCCACACCCTGCCCATGAGGGTGGGGGGGGGGGGCGCCCTACCCCCTGGGCGCACCCCCTACCTCGTGGCCCCCCTGGTGGCCCTCCGATGGCCATCTTCTGCTATATGGAGTCTTTCGATGAGGAAAAAAATCATAAGCCATCTTTCCGGACGAGACTCCGCCGCCACGAGGCGGAACCTTGGCGGAACCAATCTAGGGCTCTGGCGGAGCTGTTCTGCCGGGGAAACTTCCCTCAGGGAGGGGGAAATCACCGCCATCGTCATCACCAGCGCTCCTCTCATTGGGAGAGGGAAATCTCCATCAACATCTTCACCAGCACCATCTCCTCTCAAAACCCTAGTTCATCTCTTGTATCCAATTCTTGTCTCCAAGTCCGGGATTGGTACCTATGGGTTGCTAGTAGTGTTAATTACTCCTTGTAGTTGATGCTAGTTGGTTTATTTGGTGGAAGATCATATGTTCAGATCCTATATGCATATTAATACCCCTCTGATTATGAACATGAATATGCTTTGTGAGTAGTTACATTTGTTCCTGAGGACATGGGAGAAGTCTTGCTATTAGTAGTCATGTGAATTTGGTATTCGTTTGATATTTTGATGAGATGTATGTTGTCTCTCCTCTAGTGGTGTTATGTGAACTTCGACTACATGACACTTCACCATTATTTGGGCCTATAGGAAGGCATTGGGAAGTAATAAGTAGATGATGGGTTGCTAGAGTGACAGAAGCTTAAACCCTAGTTTATGCGTTGCTTCGTAAGGGGCTGATTTGGATCCATATGTTTCATGCTATGGTTAGGTTTACCTTAATACTTTGTTGTAGTTGCGGATGCTTGCAATAGCAGTTAATCATAAGTGGGATGCTTGTCCAAGGAAGGACAACATCCAAGCACCGGTCCATCCACATACCAAATTATCAAAGTACCGAACGCGAATCATATGAACGTGATGAAAACTGGCTTGACAATATTCCCATGTGTCCTCGGGAGCGCTTTACATCATATATGAGTTTGTCCAGGCTTGTTCTTTTCTACAAAAAGGATTGGGCCACCTTTCTGCACTTTATTTACTTTTGTTACTTGTTGCTCGTTACCAATTATCTTATCACAAAACTATCTGTTACCTATAATTTCAGTGCTTGCAGAGAATACCTTGCTGAAAACCGCTTATCATTTCCTTCTGCTCCTCGTTGGGTTCGACACTCTTACTTATCAAAATGACTATGATAGATCCCCTATACTTGTGGGTCATCAAGACTCTTTTCTGGCACCATTGCCGGAGAGTGAAGCGCCTTTGGTAGGTGGAATTTGGTAAGGAAAAATTTATATAGTGTGCTGAAATTTATTGTCACTTGTTACTATGGAAAGTAATCCTCTGAGGGGCTTGTTCGGGGTATCTTCACCCCGACTAGTAGAGCAAAGAGTTGCTTCTCAACCTACTGAACCTACTGAAAATGAAAATTTCTGCTTTGAAATTCCTTCGAGCATGATAGGAAAACTGCTAGCTAATCCTTTTGCAGGAGAGGAACAATTCATCCTGATGAGCATCTAATATATGTGGATGAAGTTTGTGGATTATTTAAGCTTGCAGGTGTACCCGGAGATGTTATTAAGAAGAAGGTTGAGGGAGTCCTGGATTAGGGGGTGTTCGAATAGCCGGACTATACCTTCAGCCGGACTCCTGGATTATGAAGATACAAGATTGAAGACTTTGTCCCGTGTCCGGGAGGGACTTTCCTTGGCGTGGAAGGCAAGCTTGGCGATACGGACATGTAGATCTCCTACCATTGTAACCGACTCTATGTAACCCTAACCCTATCCGGTGTCTATATAAACCGGAGGGTTTTAGTCCGTAGGACAACATACACATCAACAATCATACCATAGGCTAGCTTCTAGGGTTTAGCCTCTTCGATCTCGTGGTAGATCTACTCTTGCACTACCCATATCATCAATATTAATCAAGCAGGATGTAGGGTTTTACCTCCATCGAGAGGGCCCGAACCTGGGTAAAACTTCGTGTCCCTTGCCTCCTGTTACCATCCGGCCTAGATGCACAGTTCGGGACCCCCTACCCGAGATCCGCTGGTTTTGACACCGACAAAGGTCTTTCCTTTATCTTTGAAGGAAGATGCATTGACATGGTATAGGCTATGTGATGATACGGGGTCATGGAACTACAAACGATTGAAATTGGAATTTCATCAGAAGTTTTATCCTATGCATCTTGTTCATCGTGATCGCAATTATATATATATAATTTTTGGCCTCGCGAAGGAGAAAGCATCGCTCAAGCTTGGGGGAGGCTTAAATCAATGTTATATTCATGCCCCAATCATGAGCTCTCAAGAGAAATGATTATTCAAAATTTATATGCTCGGTTTTCTGATAACAATTGCACCATGCTCGATACTTCTTGTGTTGGCTCTTTTATGACGAAGAATGTTGAATTCAAATGGGATTTATTGGAAAGAATTAAATGCAACTCTGAAGATTGGGACCTCGACGAAGGTAAGGAGTCAGGTATGACACCTAAGTTTGATTGTGTTAAATCTTTTATGGATACCGATGTTTTCCATAAATTTAGCACTAAATATGGACTTGACTCTGAGATAGTAGCTTCTTTATGTGAATCTTTTGCTGCACCTAGGGAGAAGTGGTTTAAATATCATCCTCCCATAGAAGTAAAAGTAGCTGCACCTATTAAAGTTGAAGAAAATACTATCACTTATAATGATCCTATTGTTCCTACTTCTTATGTTGAGAAACCACCTTTTCCTGTTAGGATAAAGGATCATGCTAAAGCTTCAACTGTGGTTCGTAAAAGTAAATTAGAACTTATACACCTCCTGAACAAATTAAAGTTGAACCTAATATTGCTATTGTTAAAGATCTCTTGTCTGATAATATTGATGGGCATGTTATTGATTTCCGTGATGAGACTGCTAGAATTGCTAAACCTTGTGCTAAAGATAAACCTAGATCTTTGGTAGGCATGCCTGTTATTTCTGTTAAAATAGGAGATCATTGTTATCATGGCTTATGTGATATGGGTGCCAGTGCTAGTGCTATACCTCATGACTTATACAAAGAAATTATGCATGATATTGCACCTGCTGAGATAGAAGATATTGGTGTCACAATTAAACTTGCCAATAGAGATACTATTTCACCAATTGGAATTGTTAGAGATGTTGAAGTCTTGTGTGGGAAAACTAAATATCCTGCTGATTTTCTTGTTCTTGGTTCCCCACAAGATAGCTTTTGTCCCATTATATTTGGTAGACCCTTCTTGAACACTATTAATGCTAAGATAGATTGCAAAAAGGATGTTGTTACTATTGGTTTAGGTGATATGTCTCATGAATTTAATTTCTCTAAATTTCGTAGACAACACCATGAAGAGGAATTGCCTAGTAAAGATGAAATTATTGGTCTTGCTTCTATTGCCGTACCTCCTAGTGATCCTTCAGAACAATATTTGCTAGACCATGAAAATGATATGTTTATGAATGAAAGAAGGGAAATAGATGATGTATTCTTTAAATAGGAAACCATCCTGAAACACAATTTGCCTGTTGAAATCCTAGGGGATCCTCCTCCACCCAAGGGTGATCCCGTGTTTGAGCTTAAACCGTTACCTGATACTCTTAAATATGCTTATCTTGATGAGAAAAAGATATATCCTGTTATTATTAGTGCTAACCTTTTAGAGCATGAAGAAGAGAGATTATTGAAAACTCTGAAGAAGCACCATGCTGCTATTGGATATACTCTTGATGATCTTAAGGGCATTAGTCCCACTCTATTTCAACACAAAATAAATTTGGAGGAAGATGCCAAACCACTTCGTGATCATCAACGACGGTTGAATCCTAAGATGAAGAAAGTGGTAAGAAAGGAAATACTAAAGCTTCTTGAGGCAGGTATAATTTATCCCGTTGCTGATAGTCAGTGGGTAAGTCCTGTCCACTGTGTCCCTAAGAAGGGAGGTATTACCGTTGTTCCTAATGATAAAGATGAGTTGATTCTGCAAAGAATTATTACAGGTTATAGGATGGTAATTGATTTCCGGAAATTAAATAAAGCTACTAAAAAGATCATTACCCCTTACCTTTTATCGATCAAATGCTAGAAAGATTACCCAAACATACACATTTTTGCTTTCTAGATGGTTATTCTGGTTTCTCTCAAATACCTGTGTCAGCCAATGATCAATCAAAGACTACTTTTACTTGCCCTTTTGGTACTTTTGCTTATAGATGTATGCCTTTTGGTTTATGCAATGCACCTGCTACCTTTCAAAGATGCATGATGGCTATATTCTCTGACTTCAGTGAAAAGATTTGTGAGGTTTTCATGGACGATTTCTCCGTCTATGGATCCTATTTTGATGATTGCTTAAGCAACCTTGATCGAGTTTTGCAGAGATGTGAAGAAACTAATCGTGCCTTGAATTGGGAAAAGTGCCACTTTATGGTTAATGAAGGTGTTGTCTTGGGGCATAAAGTTTCCGAAAGAGGTACTGAGGTTGATAAAGCCAAGGTTGATGCTATTGAAAAGATGCCATGTCCCAAGGACATCGAAGGTATAAGAAGTTTCCTTGGTCATGCCGGTTTTTATAGGAGGTTCATTAAGGACTTCTCAAAAATTTCTCAGCCCCTGACTAATTTATTACAAAAAGATATACCATTTGTTTTTGATGATGATTGCGTAGAAGCATTTGAAATACTTAAGAAAGCATTAATCTCTGCACCTATTGTTCAGCCACCTAATTGGAATTACCCTTTGAAATTATGTGTGATGCTAGTGATTATGTTATAGGTGCAGTTCTAGGGCAAAGAGTTGATAAGAAACTTAATGTTATTCAATATGCTAGTAAAACTCTAGACAATGCTCAGAGAAATTATGCTACTACTGAAAAAGAATTCTTAGCAGTTGTATTTGCTTGTGATAAGTTCAGACCTTATATTGTTGATTCTAAAGTAACTATTCACACTGATCATGCTGCTATTAAATATCTTATGGAAAAGAAAGATGCTAAACCTAGACTTATTAGATTGGTTCTCCTGCTACAAGAATTTGATTTGCATATTATTGATAGAAAGGGAGCTGAGAACCCCGTTGCAGACAACTTGTCTAGGTTAGAAAATGTTCTTGATGACCCACTACCTATTGATGATAGCTTTCCTGGTGAACAATTAAATGTCATAAATGCTTCTCATACTGCTCCATGGTATGCTGATTATGCTAATTACATTGTTGCTAAATTTATACCACCTAGTTTCACATACCAGCAAAAGAAAAAGTTCTTTTATGATTTGAGACATTACTTTTGGGATGACCCACACCTTTATAAAGAAGGAGTAGATGGTGTTATTAGACATTATGTACTTGAGCATGAACAGGAATAGATCCTACGCAAGTGTCACTCCGAGGCTTATGGAGGACACCACGCTGGAGATAGAACTGCACATAAGGTATTACAATCCAGTTTTTATTGGCCTACTCTCTTCAAGGATGCCCGTAAGTTTGTCTTATCTTGTGATGAATGTCAAAGAATTGGTAATATTATTAGACGTCAAGAAATGCCTATGAATTATTCACTTGTTATTGAACCATTTGATGTTTGGGCCTTTGATTATATGGGACCTTTTCCTACCTCTAATGGATATACACATATTTTAGTTGCTGTTGATTACGTTACTAAGTGGGTAGAAGCTATTCCAACTAGTAGTGCTGATCATAACACCTCTATTAAGATGCTTAAAGAAGTTATTTTTCCAAGGTTTGGAGTCCCTAGATATTTAATGACTGATGGTGGTTCACATTTTATTCATGGTGCTTTCCGTAAAATGCTTCCTAAATATGATGGTAATCATAGAATTGCATCTCCTTATCACCCACAGTCTAGTGGTCAAGTAGAATTGACTAATAGAGAGCTCAAATTAATTTTGCAAAAGACTGTTAATAGATGTAGAAAGAATTGGTCCAAGAAACTTGATGATGCATTATGGGCCTATAGAACTGCATATAAAAATCCTATGGGTATGTCTCCATATAAAATGGTTTATGGAAAAGCATGTCACTTACCTCTCGAACTAGAACATAAGGCATATTGGGCCATTAAAGAGCTCAATTATGATTTCAAACTTGCCGGTGAGAAGAGGTTATTTGACATTAGCTCACTTGATGAATGTAGAACCCAAGCCTATGAAAATGCCAAATTATTTAAAGAAAAAGTTAAAAGATGGCATGACAAAAGAATACAAAAGCGTGAGTTTAATGTAGATGATTATTTATTATTATGCAACTCTCGTTTAAGATTTTTTGCAAGAAAACTTCTCTCTAAATGGGAAGGTCCTTACTTTATCGAGGAGGTCTACCGTTCCGGTGCTATAAAAATCAACAACTTCGAAGGCACAAATCCAAAGGTGGTGAACGGTCAAAGAATTAAACATTATATCTCAGGTAATCCTATAAATGTTGAAACCAATGTTATTGAAATCGTAACCCCAGAGTAATACATAAGGGACACTTTCCGGAACGTCACAGACTCCAAAAAGGAATAGGTATGTGGTACGGTAAGTAAACCGACTCCAAAACAATTCTAATGGCAATATTTCTCTGTTTTGGAATATTTAGAAAATGGCTTATTCCATCTGTGCCCCCAATTCCTTAGTTGTGCTTAGTTTTCCCCACGCTTCAAACTTTTGCTCACTTTTCCCCATTCCCTCAGCTGAAACTCTCACAAATGTTCATAACAGACGTTTGCCGTCTTGGCCGTTAACTGACTTGTGGGGCCACGTTGGACTCTGTTGACTGTGGTTGTGGCTTCGCTGGTTGGGCCATGTTTGTGCTCATAGGACGGGCCCGTTAGTTTGTTGGTAATAAATTAAAAAAGCCTGCTAACGATGGACGCAGCCTGCTATGCATGCCCGGCTTTGGCATCGATGTAGCCTGCTATGCATGCGAACACCGCCACGCACGCATCTAGTGACCTAGACCTAATCGCATGCATGCACGCCGACACGCACGCATCGATCCGTGCCGCACGGTTGCCGGTGGATTCAGTCGCTCTACAACGTCGTTTCACGCGTCGCAGGCATACGTGCCGGTGGCAGAAGGGGCAGGCTGCACGCACGGTCGCGTCCATATGTCGAGGCATTGGTTCATGCCGCAGGCTGCACGCACGCTCGTGAATGGGAGGCAGGCAGCCGCCAACGCAGAGCACGTAGAAGGGGAGGCAGGCAGCCGCCAACGCAGAGCACGCAAAGCACACTCGCATCGATTCACGTTCACACATTGATGATCGCATCGGTTCACACACGCACTGAGTCACGATCTACGCCGGCCGTTTACGCGTGTACCCACTTCGTCTCCCCCGGCTATTTAAACTGCCCTCCATTGCCTCTTCTTCTACAGATCCATCTGCGCCTCCAACTTCTTCTCTTCTTCCCCCAAAAGCCAAAGCCGTTCCACTCAGCGAAGCGAGCAAGATGCAGTACAACGGGCCGACGTTCCAAGCGCCGCCCACCGTGCTAGAACGGCGGTACCCCGCCAACGTCGTCGTTGAGGAATCCCTCCGTGTGTGGGCGTTCTCCCGCTGGAGGGGAAGCACTAAGCTTGCACAGGGGTTCCTCCGTGCGGGCTTCCACCACCTCCCGGCGGGCTCGCCGCCCATGTTCAACCTCGTGGAGCAGCGTCCCCACGCCAACGCTCCAGTGGTAGGGCTCGTCATCCACTTCACCAACAGGTTCGATGCCTACTACCTGCTCGGCAAGGTGTATTGGTGTGGGTGCGAGTTCATCGCATTCACGACCTATAACATCTTCACCGACTTCGAGAGCATCTTCCCCGCTCGCAACCACATGCACAACCTCCCGTACTACCTCAGCAACAACGGCCTTGAGGAGGAGGAGTACTGAAGCCGGCGGCGAAGAAGACGGTGAAGCCGGCGGCGAAGAAGACGGTGTTGCCCTAGCTACCCTATCTATCTACTATGTAGTGTGAGTTTGGTGTGTGTGTTGCCCGATTATCTATGTAAGGTTAAACTATTATCTATCGGTGTCTATGTAAGAACTTATGTTGCCCTAGCAACCCTATCTAAGTTAAGTTATGTGTGTTATATTAATGCTTTGTTATGTTTGTATTTTGTTTGTCCCAAGTTTAGACACAGCTAATTGGCGTGGGAAAAATTAACCAAACAAACTAAAAATGATGTGTTTATAGATGCCTTCTAAAAATAAGAACATATTGTACATTTGTACACGACTTTGGTTTGAGAGCTCTGTATTTTTTAGGTATTCAAAGAATACTTTGGTTTTCAGAAATATTGAAGTATCAAATACTTTGAGATATTTGTCTTTAGTCAAAAGTGTAGTTTTAACTACACTATGTTTGAAGTATATAAAAAAGAGGGTTAGACCTCTTTTTCTAATCATGAAGTATTGGTTCGCTAGGCATAATAATACTGCGGTTTGCAAATACTTTGATTCTAAAAAATGAAGGGACCCATAAAGGAAAGCCAAAAAAATTCCTCAATGAGATAGAAGAGATTGGGCAATCAAATTAATGAAAAAAGCAATCAGAAACAAAAAAGAACAAAGCAATCCTTCCTAAACAAAAAAAGAAACATCGCTTGTTTCTGGGCTTCTTTTTGGGCCAGTGAACTAGGTTTTTTTAGCAGAACTGACGAACTCGAGGACAAAAGTTTGGCAAGTGCGAGAGAGAAGAGATGAACTTGATGTATATTCCTTGTGCTGCTCAAGTACTACTTACTGTCATCTAACGAGCTATGGTATGATCCAATACTCGAGGTTATTAGCTAGCAAAATAATCCTATCACTGAACTGGTAGTTGTTTTCTGCTGAAACTGAAAGTGTCAAAACTTAACAGTAAACTGCATACATTCAGTGATCGACAGTTGCACTAAATAGAGTTGCATTTGAGATAAACATACTTGGATTCATAAACAGTGGCAACAACAGTAGACAAACATCTCTAATGAGAGATGGCCATCAAGTAAAAAATTCCTAGAGCAAGTATTCCTAAAGCTATCAGATTGGATTGCTTCTTCAACTCAATCAGCTGCTTGAAGTTCTTGTTCATCTTCTTCAATTGCGTCTTCAGTTCGACATCTACCACCGTCGGGTATTTCGGACACGCTGCTGCTGCCGGAGCAGCACTGTCATGGGGTAGATCGGACTCGCGGATTGCATTCCCCCTCGAATCCAGCAAGCCCAACCCTTGAAGCCTCTGGATGTAATCATCCATCCACTCGAAATGGTGGCATTTCTTCACGATCTGAAAATGAAATCATGTAACCTAAATCCAAATCTGACAGATTTTTTGAGAAATTAGAGATAAAGGATGCGAGGAAAACTTAGATCTAACCTGCCCCTCCGGCTTGCTCTCGCATTTGACGAACTCGCGCCCAAAGTTCCCATTCTTCTCCTCCTTCAAAGTCAACCGCTTCAGTGGCGCAGGCCGTGGGTAGCCAGGGCATCGAGTCATCGGCACTGGACCATACACCAGCCACGTGGAACGGGGGGCTGACGAGGAGGTCGACATATCGCCCGAGAGGAAGAAACAAAGAAATTGCTCGAGAGGAAGAAGAATGAGAAGATGTGGAAAGAAACAGAGGAATTGCTCGATCTGCTTGATGCCTTTGTCTGTCAGATGGAGAAGAGGAGAATGGGAAGCTATATTGATGATTTGCCACATCATATTTTGTAGTTTCAATTTTTGAACCAACTCTTAACACTGACATGTGGTGGTCATGTGCGAAAAATACAATTTCATATGTAAAGTGGGGCAGATCGTAAAAACCCCGAGAAGGACAGTGTAGTAGCCAATCAGGATGCATCACGCGGATCGTGCATGCCTGCCCCACATCTGACGGGTGGTGTTTGGCGCTTGGTAGGATCCGACGGCGCACGTTCGACGCTAGGGTTTGGAGCATTTCTACGGGGTTATGAGCGAGTCAACGGGGTTATTAGGGTTTGACCAGATTTCAAATGGCCATAACTAAATTAGAAAAAATTGCAAAAATATAAAACAAGCATAGTTCGTCCGTTTATGAGACCTAGTTACCATAAAAAAAATATAAACTCGGTATAAGGGCGTTTTTTTGAAAAATCATTTTTTGAAGTGATATGTCGAAATCAAGTTCAAATGTTTTTAAAAAATAAAAAAAAATCAAAATGTTGTAATTCTTGCGCACATAGCCGTCATATGTGACAAGATTATGAGGAAAAAATAGAAACTTGGTGTAGGTCATTTTCATGAAAAAAGTCTTCACACAAATGAGCTATCACCTATGAACATTTTCAGAGTTCGTAGAATAGGGAGAGAGGGTTTAGGGTTTGAAAAAAAATCAAATAATTAAAAAAAATCAGAAAAATCTCCATAGCTTCATTTTGGAGTGAGTAAGAAGGATCTGAACTTACTTTTTCATTTTCATATCTAAAATGTGTTATTTGATGGTTTTGAATTAAAAGCACATTTTTTCAAAAAAATGTAGTAATATGAATATTAATCAATAAATAGTGAGACTTCGTTTTTACCCTATATATATGGAACAAGTGTTAATAAAAATATATATGCCTCATTTAGGCAAGGTCAAAAAAAACTTGATTTCAAATAGGGCTGTTTACCCTAGTTTTCGAGCTCGTTTCTAGCATATTTCTCATTCGGACTGTTCACCTACGAATATTGGACTTCAAATGCTCGATCAAATACACCGCACAGAGCAATGAACCTCCAATGTTCAACTTCAACTTTGACTCGAATCCAAATCTTGGCCCAAATTCAAATATTGATTTAAATTCAAATTTTGATGGAAATTTGAATTCTGACTCAAATAAGAAGCCAAAGTAGAAGCAACATTATTACAACTGATAAGTTATCACAGTAGCTCAAATCTACCAAGTTTTAAGATGCCAACATCTTAATACAAATCTACCAAGTTTTAAGCGATCCACTCGCCCTCAAATTGACAACACAAACATTTCCCAACAACTTAATTCAAATTTTCGACTTGCTCCTTGTGTTTGCAGCTGGCTTCACTGTCTTGCTCCTGGTTTCCCTAGTTGAGATGCTCTTTTCTTTCAGTCTCTTGTTCCTTTTGATCTTGGGCTTTACTTGGGGTTTTCCTCGTGGAGGTGCTGATGGAGTAGTTGCACTCGCCGAGCACTTGACGACCATTTGACGGTCATCTATGGGTTCAGTAATCTTTAAAGGCACAATTGGAAAAATTACGCCCTCCTCTTCCTCTCTTATAGATTCAAAACCATCAAAGGCCATGGTTTCAAAATCTTCTGCTTCTTCATCTCTTGGCCTTTTCTCCCTAGAGCTGGTAAATAAAATTATAAGCCATAGGCAAAAAAGAGAACAATGCAAACAAAAGGGTAGCTGCATTCTACAAAGGGTGCAAACACATACCAAGATGCTTCATTTGCTGTTGCATTCTCCACTGCTTCATTTGCTGCTGCATTCTCCACTGCATCTTCAGTCTCCATTGCTGCTGCATTCTCCTCAGCATTGGCTGCTGTCCATCTTTCCTCCTCTCCAAATGATGCATCCACTGCATTGGTACAAAGCCTAGCAATATGCCCCATAACTCCACATTTTTTGCGAGCACGCTTCTTTGGTAGACGACCCTCCTCACCTGCTCCAATCCTCTGGTTCCTTGGTCTTCCTGGTGGTCTAGTAATGACAGGAGCGTGGTGTTTGAACCCTGGATCTACTATGTTCCATTGATCTTTCCCCAATAGTGCAGGCACATTGTCAGCATAAGCAGCCATAAATTTGGCAACAGAGAAATACTCAGAGCAATATTGATCAACTTCACCATCTGCACCCCCGATAACGGTCATCAGATGTAGGGCATGTATGCATGGCTTCCCACGGATCTGCCATTGCCTACAAGTACATTCTCTAGTACTTAGGTTCACAGGATACCTCCATACCCTATTTTTAGTGTCAGTATAGGTAACCTCTCCCTCATATGTACCAGATCGAATACATTTCATCTTCAGTCCTCTTGCCTTCAAGTGCAATGCCTTAATCAGTGATGGGAGCATTTGATGACCAACATATTGTGTTTCTGCAATTCTTTTGCGAAGAGCCATCTTTATCATGATCATTTGCCTCATCTTGTCAAATGCTTGCCACAACAAGAGCCCTTTCACTGACTTGAACTTTGAATTGAAGCATTCTGCAAGGTTACTGGTCACATAATCTACTTTGCAGATTTCGTTGAATTTGCTTCTTGACCACACCTTGCCATGATGTGCATCCATGTACTCCTTCACAAGAGGATTTTGAGCATACAACACTCTCAAATGGTGTTCATGCTTCCTTTTGCTGCATGTGTATGATGCTGGCCATAAGTTCTCATCATAAACTTTACCTTTGAACTTCTTTTTGAAATTACGCGCTAGGTGTCGCATACATTCCCTATGCTCCACTCCAGGGAATACAATTTCCACTGCACTCTCTCAACCCTTGCAAGCATCTGTGTGTATAGCTAAACCTGGGGGTGTGCCTATAATGCTACGCAACTGCTGCAGAAACCAGACCCAACTTTCCTCAGACTCTGCCTCCACCACACCAAATGCAACTAGGAATAGCCAGTTGTGTCCATCAACTGCAGAAGCTGCTACTAGCTGTCCTCTCCATCTTCCAGTCAAATGTGTAGCATCTACAGCCAAATAGGGCCTGCAACCATCTAGAAACCCCTGCCAACAAGCCTTGAAACAAACAAAAGCCCTTCTGAGGCACTCCTTCTGAAATGACTTCCCTTTTATTTTGAATGGAACTATATGCTTGTCAATCTCTACAACACTCCCTAGACTTGCCATCTCCACTTCAGCTTTGAAAGTGTAAAGCAGCTAAAAACTGTCATTCCATTGATCATTAATTCTGTCAAGAGCCTTTTCCCTAGCATTGAAAATTCTCATGTAAGGAATTTCTATCTTGTACTTCTCAAAAAGCTTCCCATGGAGTGCTGTTGGACCAAGTCCAGGTTTTTCTCTCAGCCAATCCAATATAGCATCTGCCACCCACCTAGTTTTTGCTAGCTTGGTTTTGGCCTTCCCCCTCCCCCTCCAGGTGGACAGGTGTGCTTGTGTGGGTTTATCTTTATCTAAAACAAAATAAAAGGGTAAAGAACAGTTAAGAAACCTTACTCAACGATCTGAAACTGAATTACTAACTAAACTTGGATTACTTGAATATATTTGCTCTTTCTCATACGAGATGCATGCAACTTCCACCTACACCTAGGATATGGACAAAAAACGGTGAACCTTGCTGGCTCACTCCTTTTAATCTTATAGGTGTTTTCAGATATAATGCACCATGTTGTCACTGCATTCCGACAGTCCACCATTGATTGGAAAATGGTACCTACACTAAGCTCAGGTTTTTCCCTGTTCCACTCAATTGTTGGCATGTCATCACCATTGTATTCATCCTCGATTAAGCTGTCCATGTTCTCCACCTTCTCTTCATCGTCAGTGTCATCAAACCTAGCTTGGCTGATGGGCTCCTCCATATATTCGTCATCCACTGCTTGCTGACCGGCTACATCGACTTGTCTTCATCATCATTTGTAGGCACTGCCTCATCAGGTTCTGCATCTTCTTCTACACCAACTGCAGAAGGTATACGAGAAGCAGCAGCTGAATCGGAACCAGAATTGGCAGCAGGCATGTTGTGGCTCCATGAACCACTTGCTTTACTTGGTGTCGATCTACAAGGAGTGTCGGGGTGCTGGCTATTAGCACAGACAGATGATGTCTGAACTCCCTTCCCCTTTGCCCATTCTGCGCGTGGCTGAAGCACATCGATTTGGAGTTTACCGAATCGGCAGCCAGCAATCCCAGCAAAAAGCAACGGCATATGATCGTCACAAGTTAGTGGGAGAAATCTTTGCTCGTCACTGCTGAAGTAATTCAGTTCAACATCATCGGCATCACTCCAGGGATAGGTGTTTCGGAGCTCAGCTCGCAAATCTTTGAAAGACATGCTGGTTTCTACCACTTCGGGATAGAAAAATGATGAAATCAAATGCGGTTTAGTACCACGCAGCACACTAGTTTCCATTCTAATCGCCAGCCAGAAAGCCAGCGCGGGATCAATCCTATTTTGTCGGGGAAGGAAACAAAGGCTTCAGTTAGCTGGGTAAAATCGAGCACAAATTCGAACGATTCAAGCAAACAGAAGTCAAATACGGCCTACAATACGACTTAGAACGTCAATTTGAGAGGAAACAATGCTTACCCAGGTTTAATCCATGAATTATCTCCTGCGGATTCGACCCAATCCTCTCCACGATCGACTGCATTCCGGGCGTCCTCACTCAACATCGCTATGTAATCCCAGATGGGGGGTGGGCTATATCTGGCGGAGACGCGGCGTCGCCGACGAACGGACGAGGGAATAGGGTGGAGGAAACAACTACGATGGACGCGGCAAGACGCCGGCGGAGGGGGCGGGGCGGCGCTATGCAGTGCGGCCTGTCTAGATCTGTTTCAGATTCAGACAAGCTGCCCAATACGTGTCTCCTTGCAGTCCCACCCGTCAGCAAGCTACAGTCAGACGAAGACTCAGTCCCACTCGTCAGCAATTAACGGTCAATGGATGGTCAAGACGGCAAACGCCCGCTATGAGCAGTTGTGAGAGTTTCAGCTAAGGAAGAGGGGAAAAGTGAGCAAATGTTTGGAGCATGGGGAAAAGTGAGCACAACTAAGGAACCAGGGGCACTAATTTAAATATCCCTTTAGAAAAATAGAAAAATAAGAAGCAGTCCGGGAAGGACACGAGGGCTCCATGAGGGTGGAGGGCGCGCCCCCTACCTCGTGGGCACCTCGTGTGCTCTCCGGACTCCGTTTTCTTACACATTACGTATTTTGGTCGGTAAAAATTCATTATATAATCTCCCGAAGGTCTTGACTCCCGTATCACGCAATTATCCTCTGTTTGTGTTTTGAGATGTTGCTGCTGCAGATTAGAGCAAGATGTCTTCGCAAGAGTCAGTCGGGGAGAGCCGGGTGTCTCATCCGGCACCGAGATCAATGACAAACAACAATGTTGACCACTTTGGGCCAGCAACGGAGGAAGAGATGGAGGCTGATTTGAAGAGAATAGATGCCATGGAGGAGGATCACGAAGTCACTTCTCGCTTCCGAGATGGATTCACCATGGGGGAACTGCAGAGCTTGGCTATTCCAAACTCGGTTATCCCTTCCAATGTTAGATTTCTTTGTTATGAGAATATGAAAAGGAGTTTTACTGGTTCTCCCGCAGCTATGAAGCACCCTTGGGTGCAGGGAGCTTTGGCTATTACAGGAAAACTTCAAAAGGAAATAATGGACCTCAAGCAACAAGTCAATAAGCTCGAGGAGGAGAATCGTATCCTGAGGGGCATCATCGCCAAGAATATCACATCACCATCCCCGAAAAAGGAAACATAATCACATGGGTATGGGCACTCCCCTTGGCAACTGCCAAGCTTGGGGGAGTGCCCCGGTATCGTATCACCATCACTTTTATCTTTACCATTTTTCTTAGTTCGATCCTTTTGATAATATTTCGATCTAGTAGAATAAAAGTTCTTAGTATGATCTAGTTGTGAGTTTTGCTTTATGATCCTTCTATGTAATCGAGTCCGTGAGCTATATATAATAAAGATTAGTGTTGAGTCAAGGGCTTGATTATTTTGCCATGATCCTAAGTGAATAAAAGAAAAGAGAAAGAAATAAAAAGAAACAAAAAGATCATATGGATCTTATGGAGAGTAATGAGCTCATAGAAAAAATTATGATGAATAAAAGTGGTTGAGAATTGACAAACATAGTTCTGGTCATCGTTGCAATTAATAGGAAGTAATAAAGAAAGAGAGGTCTTCACATATACATATACTATCTTGGACATCTTTTATGATTGTGAGCACTCATTAAAATATGACATGCTAAAGAGTTGACGGTGGACAAGGAAGACAACGTAATGGGTTATGTTTTCTTACATCTGAAATAAATTATATTGTCTTGGATCATCCAACATGATTGAGCTTGCCTTTCCCCCTCATGCTAGCCAAATCCTTTGCACCAAGTAGAGATACTACTTGTGCTTCCAAACACCCTTAAACCAGTTTTGCCATGAGAGTCCACCATATCTACCTACGGATTGAGTAAGATCCTTCACGTAAGTTGTCATCGGTGTAAGCAATAAAAATTGCTCTCTAAATATGTATGATTGATTGGTGTGGAGAAAATAAGCTTTATACGATCGTGTGATATGGAAGAAATAAAAGCAACAGACTGCATAATAAAGGTCCATATCACAAGTGGCAATATAAAGTGACATTCTTTCGCATTAAGATTTTGTGCATCCAACCATAAAAGCGCATGAAAACCTCTGCTTCCCTCTGCGAAGGGCCTATCTTTTACCTTTATCTCCTACCTTACATGAGAGTCATGGTGATCTTCACCCTTCCTTTTTACATTTATCTTTTGGCTAGCACAACATGTTGGAAAGATCCTGGTATATATGGCTAATTGGATGTGAGTTTTCATGAACTATTATTGTTGACATTACCCTTGAGGTAAAACGTTGGGAGGCAAAACTATAAGCCCCTATCTTTCTCTGTGTCCGATTAAAACTCCATACCCATAAGTATTGCGTGAGTGTTAGCAATTGTGAAAGACTAAATGATAGTTGAGTATGTGGACTTGTTGAAAAGCTCTTATATTGACTCTTTCCTATATTATGATAAATTGCAATTGCTTCAATGACTGAGATTATAGTTTGTTAGTTTTCAATGACGTTTATGATTCATACTTGAAATTGTGATTGAATTATTACTCTAGCATAAGAGATCATATGACAAGAATTATATAAGTTGCTGTTCTAAGAATGAGCATGATGCCCTCATGTCCGTATTTTATTTTTATCGACACCTCTATCTTTAAACATGTGGACATATTTTTCGATTTCGGCTTTCGCTTGAGGACAAGCGAGGTCTAAGCTTGGGGGAGTTGATACATCCATTTTGCATCATGCTTTTCTATCGATATTTATTGCATTATGGATTGTTATTACACATTATGTCACAATACTTATGCCTATTCTCTCTTATTTTAGAAGGTTTACATAAAAAGGGAGAATGCCAGCAGCTGGGATTCTGGGCTGGAAAAGGAGCAAATATTAGAGACCTATTATGCACAGCTCCAAAAGTCCTGAAACTTCACGGAAGACGTTTTCAGAATATATGAAAAATATTGAGCGCAAGAAGTTCACCAGGGGGGCCACACCCTGTCCATGAGGGTGGGGGGGGCGCCCCCTACCTCGTGGGCCCCCTGGTGGCCCTCCAATGGCCATCTTCTGCTATATGGAGTCTTTCGATGAGGAAAAAATCATAAGCCATCTTTCCGGACGAGACTCCGCCGCCACGAGGCAGAACCTTGGCGGAACCAATCTAGGGCTCTGGCGGAGCTGTTCTGCCGGGGAAACTTCCCTCCCGGAGGGGGAAATCACCGCCATCGTCACCGCCAACGCTCCTCTCATCAGGAGAGGGCTCCATCAACATCTTCACCAGCACCATCTCCTCTCAAAACCCTAGTTCATCTCTTGTATCAAATTCTTGTCTCCAAATCCGGGATTGGTACCTATGGGTTGCTAGTAGTGTTAATTACTCCTTGTAGTTGATGCTAGTTGGTTTATTTGGTGGAAGATCATATGTTCGGATCCTATATGCATATTAATACCCCTCTGATTATGAACATGAATATGCTTTGTGAGTAGTTACGTTTGTTCCTGAGGACATGGGAGAAGTCTTGCTATTAGTAGTCATGTGAATTTGGTATTCGTTCGATATTTTGATGAGATGTATGTTGTCTCTCCTCTAGTGGTGTTATGTGAACATCGATTACATGACACTTCACCATTATTTGGGCCTAGAGGAAGGCATTGGGAAGTAATAAGTAGATGATGGGTTGCTAGAGTGACAGAAGCTTAAACCCTAGTTTATGCGTTGCTTCGTAAGGGGCTGATTTGGATCCATATGTTTCATGCTATGGTTAGGTTTACCTTAATACTTTTGTTGTAGTTGCGGATGCTTGAAATAGAGGTTAATCATAAGTGGGATGCTTGTCCAAGTAAGAACATCACCCAAGCACCGGTCCACCCACATACCAAATTATCAAAGTACCGAACGCGAATCATATGAACATGATGAAAACTGGCTTGACGATATTCCCATGTGTCCTCGGGAGCGCTTTACATCATACAAGAGTTTGTCCAGGCTTTTCCTTTGCTACAAAAAGGATTGGGCCACCTTACTGCACTTTATTTACTTTTGTTACTTGTTGGTCGTTACCAATTATCTTATCACAAAACTATCAGTTACCTATAATTTCAGTGCTTGCAGAGAATACCTTGCTGAAAACCGCTTATCATTTCCTTCTGCTCGTCGTTGGGTTCAACACTCTTACTTATCGAAAGGACTACGATAGATCCCCTATACTTGTGGGTCATCATCTGGCCAGACATAGTGTGATTTGATCACTGGGATGCCGGAACACGGAAACAAGAAAAGAGAACAAAACCGGTAACGAGGTAACTTGCATGGTGGACAAATTGTTCATCCATGGCGATGCAACAAATCTCACCTTGGGTGTTTGTGACATATCGCGAAGCAACAGGAATAGCTCACTGCAACGGGAGGTTCACTCGAATATTTATTCGTGTGGGTATAGGGGTCAATATGGGTGTCCACGGCTCTGATGTTGATCATTGATCGGAAGGGGTTCCGGGTCATGTCTATACTTCACCGAACCTATAGGGTCACACGCTTAAGGGTCATCTATCTGCTGAATACTAGACAGGGAGTCTGAGAGAAAATCATCGAAAAAGTTTCGGCACCGAAAAGTTTCAGACAGCAGAAAAGTTCCGCAGAGAGAGGTCACCGGATGAGTTTTGGTGAAACTGAAAAAGTTGTTTCAGGGTATGCCATTAAGTCAAAATGGTTTTAGCACATGCCTGATAATTCTTGGAGGGTGCCAGAATCATTCTGGAAACTTTTTGGAATTTTCAGAAATAAAAATCAGAAATGTTCCGGAGCTGCAGGAACCGGTTCAGATGCTTTTCGCAGATGAAAATCACTAAACTGGAATTGTTCAGAACGCATTGAAAATTATTATGGTGGGTACTGGAAATGTTCTAAGCCCACATAAATATTTTTAGTTCGAACGGACGCTGAAAAATGTCGTCGTGAATAGTGAAAGTGCTTTTTGGGATATTTTATGGAAAGCCACCTTTTGGGGCTTTGCCCAAAAGATCTAGGGATGACATGGAAGGGTGGGAACCTCCTTTTGGGGGTCCCACAAGGGGTGGGACGTTCATGGGTGCAGCTCATCCATGGGGCCCCACTTGTCCCTTGTTTTCACTCTTTAGGTCCTTGGGAAGGACTCCATTTCATGTGGGTTTTGGGTTTTCTTGTAAAACCACCCTACCCCTTGGGATTTCCTATAAATAGAGGTGGAGGGGCAGCCCTCCACTCTCATCCCTTCTCACATACAAGTGCCATGGAATGATCTGGCTTCTCTCTCCCTCCCCGCGAAATAGTTTCGTAGAGCCGAAAGGCTGTCTTGGTTCCGGCAGGAACTAGTTCTGGACGGCGAAGCCCTGCCGGATAGATGACACCGTATGTGTGCAACCCTGTAGGGAGATCGTAGTTTCGGTCTTAGTTCATGAGTGCCTCCTGAAGGGCTGTCTGTGTGACCGTTCGAGTTTCGAAGGTCCTCCCGAAGGGCCGTCCGAGTGACCGTTCGAGTTTCGAAGGTCCTCCCGAAGGGCTGTCCGCGACACCGTCCGGGGGCTATTCGACCGCCACCTGGAGGGCTGTATGAGGAGTAGATGAGGGTATACATCCTCGCGGTTGGTGCTACATCTTGAGCTTGAGTTGGTTTTCCCCAAAGAGGAAGGGATGATGCAGGAGAGTAGCGTAAGTATTTCCCTCAGTTTTTGAGAACCAAGGTATCAATCCAGTAGGAGGCCACACTCAAGTCCCTCGTACCTGCACGAAATGATAGCTACTCGCAACCAACGCGATTAGGGGTTGTCAATCCCTTCATGGTCACTTACGAGAGTGAGATCTGATAGATATAATATTTTTGGTATTTTTGGTATAAAGATGCAAAGTGAAAAGTAAAGGCAAAGTAAAAAGCAAAACAAGATTAAAGTGATGGAGATTGATATGATGAGAATAGACCCTTGGGCCATAGGTTTCACTAGTGGCTTCTCTCAAGAGCATAAGTATTATACGGTGGGTGAACAAATTACTGTTGAGCAATTGACAGAATTGAGCATAGTTATGAGAATATCTAGGCATGATCATGTATATAGGCATCACGCCCGTGACAAGTAGACCGAAATGATTCTACATCTACTACTATTACTCCACTCATCGACCGCTATCCAGCATGCATCTAGAGTATTAAGTTAAAAATAGAGTAACGCCTTAAGCAAGATGACATGATGTAGAGAGATAAATTCATGCAATATGAAATAAACCCCATCTTGTTATCCTCGATGGCAATGATACAATTCGTGCCTTGCTGCCCCTTTTGTCACTTGGAAAGGACACCGCAAGATTGAACCCAAAGCTAAGCAGTTCTCCCATGGCAAGAACTACCAATCTAGTTGGCCAAACCAAACGGATAATTCGAAGAGACTTGCAAAGATAACCAATCATACATAAAAGAATTCAGAGAAGATTCAAATATTATTCATAGATAGACTTGATCATAAACCCACAATTCATCGTTCTCAACAAACACACCGCAAAAAGAAGAATACATTGAATAGATCTCCACAAGAGAGGGGGAGAACTTTGTATTGAGATGCAAAAAGAGAGAAGAAGCCATCTAGCTACTAACTATGGACCCGAAGGTCTGAGGTAAACTACTCACACTTCATCGAAGAGGCTATGATGATGTAGAAGCCCTCCGTGATGACGGCCCTCTTCGGCGGAGCTCCGGAACAGGCCTCAAGATGGGATCTCGTGGATACAGAAAGTTGCGGCGGTGGAATTAGGTTTTTGGCTCCGTATCTGTTCGTTTGGGGGTACGTAGGTATATATAGGAGGAAGGAGTACGTCGGTGGAGCATCGAGGGGCCCACGAGGCAGGGGGCGCGCCCTGGGGGGGGTGCCCCACCCTCGTGACCACCTCTTTGACTCCTTGGAGTAGGGTCCAAGTCTCGTGGATCATGTTCGGTGAGAAAATCACGTCCCCGAAGGTTTTATTCCGTTTGGACTCCGTTTGATATTTCGTTTCTTCGAAATACTGAAATAGGCAAAAAACAACAATTCTGGGCTGGGCCTCCGGTTACTAGGTTAGTCCCCAAAATAATATAAAAGTGGAAAATAAAGCCCAATATAGTCCAAAACAGTAGATAATATAGCATGGAGCAATCAAAAATTATACATACGTTGGAGACGTATCAGGCATCCCCAAGCTTAATTCCTGCTCGTCCTCGAGTAGGTAAATGATAAAAAGAGAATTTTTGATGCGGAGTGCTAGTTGGCATAATTTCAACGCAAATCTTCTTAATTGTGATATGAATATTCAGATTCGAAAGATTCAAGATAAAAGTTTATATTGACATAAAAATAATAATACTTCAAGCATACTAACAAAGCAATTATGTCTTCTCAAAATAACATGGCCAAATAAAGTTATCCCTACAAAATCATATAGTCTGGCTATGCTTTATCTTCACCACACAAAGTATTTAAATCATGCACAACCCCGATGACAAGCCAAGCAATTATTTCATACTCTAACTTTTTCAAAACTTTTTCAATCTTCACGCAATACATGAGCGTGAGCCATGGATATATCACTATAGGTGGAATAGAATGGTGGTTGTGGAGAAGACAAAAAGGAGGGGAAGATAGTGTCACATCAACTAGGCGTATCAACGGGATATGGAGATGCCCATCAATAGATATCAATGTGAGTGAGTAGGGATTGCCATGCAATGGATGCACTAGAGCTATAAGTATATGAAAGCTCAAAAAGAAACTAAGTGGGTGTGCATCCAACTTGCTTGCTCATGAAGACCTAGGGTAATTTGAGGAAGCCCATCATTGGAATATACAAGCCAAGTTCTATAATGTAAAATTCCCACTAGTATATGAAAGTGATAACATGAGAGACTCTCTACTATGAAGATCATGGTGCTACTTTGAAGCACAAGTGTGGTAAAAGGATAGTAGCATTGCCCCTTTTTATTTATTTTCTCTTTTTTGGGCCTTTTTTCTTTGGCCTTTCTCCCTTTTTTGGGGACAATGCTCTATTAAATGATGATCATCACACTTTTATTTATTTACAACTCAATGATTACAACTCGATTCTAAAACAAAGTATGACTCTATATGGATGCCTCCGGCGGTGTACCGAGATATGCAATCAATCAAGAGTGACAAGTATGAAAAAATTATGAACGGTGGCTTTGCCACAAATACTATGTCAACTACATGATCATGCTAAGCAATATGACAATGATGAATGTGTCATGATGAACTAGATGGTGGAAAGTTGCATGGCAATATATCCCGGAATGGCTATGGAAATGCCATAATAGGTAGGTATGGTGGCTGTTTTGAGGAAGGTATATAGTAGGTGTATGATACCGGCGAAAGGTGCACGGTATTAGAGAGGCTAGCAAAGGTGGAAGGGTGAGAGTGCGTATGATCCATGGACTCAACATTAGTCATAAAGAACTCATATACTTATTGCAAAAGTTTATTAGCCCTCGAAGCAAAGTACTACTATGCATGCCCCTAGGGGGATAGATTGGTAGGAAAAGACCATCGCTCGTCCCCGACTGCCACTCATAAGGAAGACAATCAATAAATAAATCATGCTCCGATTTCATCACATAACGGTTCACCATATGTGCATGCTACGGGAATCACAAACTTTAACACAAGTATTCTTTAAATTCACAACTACTCAACTAGCATGACTTTAATATTATCACCTCCATATCTCAAAACAATTATCATGCTTCAATCTTTTCTTAGTATTCAACACACTCAAAAGAAAGTTTCACAAATCTTGAATACCAAGCATATTATTATTAAGCAAATTACCATGCTATTAAGACTCTCAAAATAATTTAAGTGAAGCATGAGAGATCAATAGTTTCTTTAGAAAAAATCCACCACCATGCTCTAAAAGATCTAAGTGAAGCACATAGAGCAAAATTATAACACTCAAAAGATATAAGTGAAGCACATAGAGCAAAACTACTTAGCTCAAAAGATATAAGTGAAGCACATAGAGCAAAACTACTTAGCTCAAAAGATATAAGTGAAGCGCATAGAGTATTCTATCAAATTTTAATTCATGTATGGCTCTCTCAAAATGTGTGTACATCAAGGATGATTGTGGCATACTAAGACACAAATACACAAATAATACAAGATGCTCCAAGCAAAACACATATCATGTTGGTGAATAAAAATATAGCTCCAAGTAAATTACCGATGGAAGTGGATGAAAGAGGGGATGCCTTCCGGGGCATCCCCAAGCTTTGACTTTTTGGTGTCCTTGGATTATCTTGGGGGTGCCATGGGCATCCCCAAGATTAGGCTCTTGCCACTCCTTGTTCCATAATCCATAAAAAGAATTCACCCAAAACTTGAAAACTTCACAACACAAAACTTAAAGCAGAAAACTCGTGAGCTCCGTTAGCGAAAGAAAACAAAAGACCACTTCAAGGTAATGTAATGAAATCATTATTTATTTATATTGGTGTTAAACCTACTGTATTCCAACTTCTCTATGGATTATAAACTATTTTACTAACCATAGATTCATCAAAATAAGCAAACAACACACGAAAAACAGAATCTGTCAAAAACAGAACAGTCTATAGTAATCTGTAGCTAGCGCAAGATCTGGAACCCCAAAAATTCTAAAATAAATTCCTGGACGTGAGGAATTTATCTATAAATCATCTGAAAAAATAATTAACTAAATATCACTCTTCAAATAAAAATGACAGCAGTTCTTGTGAGTGCTAAAGTTTCTGTTTTTTACAGCAAGTTCAACAAGACTTTCCCCAAGTCTTCCCAACGGTTCTACTTGGCACAAACACTAATTAAACACAAAAAACACAACCAAAACAGAGGCTAAATAATTTATTTATTACTAAGCAGGAGCAAAAGGAAAGGAATAAAAATAAAATCGGGTTGCCTCCCAACAAGCGCTATCGTTTAACGCCCCTAGCTAGGCATAAAAGCGAGGATAGATCTAGGTATTGCCATCTTTGGTCGGCAATCCATAAGTGGATCTCATGATAGTTTCATATGGTAATTTTATTTTCTTTATTGGAAAGTGTTCCATGCCCTTTTTTAATTGAAATTGAAATCTAATATTCCCTTCCTTCATATCAATAATCGCACCAACCGTTCTAAGGAAAGGTCTACCAAGAATAATAGGGCAAGAAGGATTGCAATCTATATCAAGAACAATGAAATCTACGGGAACATAATTCCTATTTGCAACAATAAGAACATCATTAATCCTTCCCATAGGTTTCTTAATAGTAGAATCCGCGAGATGCAAGTTTAGAGAGCAATCATCAAAATTGCGGAAATCTAGCAAATCACACAAAGTTTTGGGGATAGTGGAGACACTAGCACCCAAATCACACAAAGCATAAAACTTGTGATCTTTAATTTTAATTTTAATAGTTCGTTCCCACTCATCATATAGTTTTCTAGGGATAGAAACTTTCAACTCAAGTTTTTCTTCATAAGATTGCATCAAGGCATCAACAATATGTTTGGTGAAGGCTTTATGTTGACTATAAGCATGTGGAGAATTTAGCACGGATTGCAACAAGGAAATACAATCAATTAAAGAGCAACTTTCATAATTAAATTCCTTGAAATCCAATATAGTGGGTTTAGCAAGATCTACATTTTTTTCTTTCAATCCCACTTTCATCAATTTCATCATAAAGATCTAAATACTCTGAATTTTTAGAACGCCTTCTAGGTAAAGGAAGATCATATTCAGTTTCATCAAGATTCATATTGCAAAACAAAGATTTAATAGGGGACACATCAATAACTTTTAGATCTTCATCTTGATTTTCATAGGAATTGGAAGAACACGCTTTAATAAAGGCATCTTTGGAAGCACGCATCCTAGCGGTTCTTTCCTTGCACTCATCAATGGAAATTCTCATGGCTTTGAGATACTCATTGATATCATGCTTAGGAGGAATAGATCTAAGCTTTAAAGAATCAATCTCAAGAGAAATTCTATCAATGTTTCTAGCTAAATCATCAACTTTAAGCAATTTCTCTTCAAGCAAAGCATTAAAATTCTTTTGTGAATTCATAAACTCTTTAACACTATTCTCAAATTCAGAGGGCATCTTATTATAATTTCCATAAGAGTTGTTGTAGGAATTCCCATAATTATTAGAAGGATTACTAGGATATGACCTAGGATTAAAATTCCCTCTATAAGCGTTGTTACCAAAATTAATCCTACCAACAAAATTCACATCCATAGATTCATTGTTATTCTCAATCAAAGTAGACAAAGGCATATCATTAGGATCAGAAGAAACACTCTTAGTAGCAAATAATTTCATAAGTTCATCCATCTTTCTACTCAAAACATTGATTTCTTCTATCGCATGCACTTTTTATTAGAAGGTCTTTCAATATGCCATTGAGAATAATTAACCATAATATTATCTAGGAGTTTAGTAGCATCTCCTAAAGTGATTTCCATAAAAGTGCCTCCCGCGGCCGAATCTAAAAGATTTCTAGAAGCAAAATTCAATCCAACATAAAAATTTTGTATACTCATCCACAAATCAAACCATGAGTAGGGCAATTACGTATCATTAATTTCATTCTCTCCCAAGCTTGTGCAACATGTTCATGATCAAGTTGCTTAAAGTTCATAATATCATTTCTAAGAGAGATGATCTTAGTGGGAGGGAAATACTTAGAGACAAAAGCATCTTTGCACTTGTTCCAAGAATCAATACTATTTTTAGGCAAAGACAAAAACCAAGCTTTAGCACGATCTCTAAGCGAAAAAGGAAATGGCTTCAATTTAACGGCATTATTATCGACATCTTTTTTATTTTGCATATCACATAAATCAACGAAGCTATTCAGATGAGTAGCGGCATCTTCACTAGGAAGGCCGGCGAATTGATCTTTCATAACAAGATTCAACAAAGTAGTATTAATTTCATAAGATTCAGCATCGGTAAGAGGAGCAATCGGAGTGCTAATAAAATCATTGTTGTTGGTATTGGTGAAGTCACACAATTTAGTATTATCTTGAGCCATCGCGACAAACAAGCAAACTAGCACACGAGCAGACAAGAGCAAACGGGCAGAAAGAGGCAAATAGAGAGGGAGGATAGAGAGATAGGGCGAATAAAACAGCAAGGGTGAAGTGGGGGAGAGGAAAACGAGAGGCAAATGGCAAATAATGTAATGCGAGAGATAGGGACTGTGATGGGTACTTGGTATGTTGACTTTTTGCATAGACTCCTCGGCAACGGCGCCAGAAATCCTTCTTGCTACATCTTGAGCTTGCGTTGGTTTTCCCCGAAGAGGAAGGGATGATGCAGTAGAGTAGCATATGTATTTCCCTCAGTTTTTGAGAACCAAGGTATCAATCCAGTAGGAGGCCACGCTCAAGTCCCTCGTACCTGCACAAAACGATAGCTACTCGCAACCAACGCGATTAGGGGTTGTCAATCCCTTCACGGTCACTTACAAGAGTGAGATCTGATAGATATAATATTTTTGGTATTTTTGGTATAAAGATTCAAAGTGAAAAGTAAAGGCAAAGTAAAAAGCAAAACAAGATTAAAGTGATGCAGATTGATATGATGAGAATAGACCCGGGGGCCATAGGTTTCACTAGTGGCTTCTCTCAAGAGCATAAGTATTCTATGGTGGGTGAACAAATTACTGTTGAGCAATTGACAGAGTTGAGCATAGTTATGAGAATATCTAGGCATGATCATGTATATAGGCATCACATCCGTGACAAGTAGACCGAAACGATTCTGCATCTACTACTATTACTCCACTCATCGATCGCTATCCAGCATGCATCTAGAGTATTAAGTTAAAAACAGAGTAACGCCTTAAGCAAGATGACATGATGTAGAGAGATAAATTCATGCAATATGAAATAAACCCCATCTTGTTATCGTTGATGGCAACGATACAATACGTGCCTTGCTGCCCCTTCTATCAATGGGAAAGGACACCGCAAGATCGAACCCAAAGCTAAGCACTTCTCCCATGGCAAGAACTTCCAATCTAGTTGGCCAAACCAAACGGATAATTCGAAGAGACTTGCAAAGATAACCAATCATACATAAAAGAATTCAGAGAAGATTCAAATATTATTCATAGATAGACTTGATCATAAACCCACAATTCATCGGTCTCAACAAACACACCGCAAAAAGAAGATTACATCGAATAGATCTCCACAAGAGAGGGGAGAACTTTGTATTGAGATCCAAAAAGAGAGAAGAAGCCATCTAGCTACTAACTATGGACCCGAAGGTCTGAGGTAAACTACTCACACTTCATCGGAGAGGCTATGATGATGTAGAAGCCCTCCGTGATGACGGCCCTCTCCGGCGGAGCTCCGGAACAGGCCCCAAGATGGGATCTCGTGGATACAGAAAGTTGCAGCGGTGGAATTAGGTTTTTGGCTCCGTATCTGTTCGTTTGGGGGTACGTAGGTATATATAGGAGGAAGGAGTACGTCGATGGAGCATCGAGGGGCCCACGAGGCAGGGGGCGCGCCCTAGGGGGGCGCCCCCACCCTTGTGACCGCTTCTTTGACTCCTTGGAGTAGGGTCCAAGTCTCCTGGATCACGTTCGGTGAGATAATCATGTTCCCGAAGGTTTTATTCCGTTTGGACTCCGTTCGATATTCCGTTTCTTCGAAATACTAAAATAGGAAAAAACAGCAATTCTGGGCTGGGCCTCCGGGTAATAGGTTAGTCCCAAAAATAATATAAAAGTGGAAAATAAAGCCCATTATAGTCCAAAACAGTAGATAATATAGCATGGAGCAATCAAAAATTATAGATACGTTGGAGACGTATCAGTTGGGAGGTTGTAAATCCTAGCTGCGGGGATCTGCATCACCGATCGTCTTCGACTCTACTTCCCACTGCGCTACGAGTCGGTAACGAAAAAGATCAAACCATGTATGCAGTCTCCATAGTGGTCCTGGGCTGGTGCGTAGGTCGGAAATTTTTTGTTTTCTGTCGCGTTACCCTACAATGGCATCATGAGCCGTGCTATGCGTAGATGCAGGTTGCGATCTAGAATACATAGAGATGTATGGGTATTGCATAATATAATTAGGTAATAGATGGGATCTATTGCTGAAAATTATTTATGCAGGTGACAGATGAAATCTGTTACCCCTTGATACACCTTTCGGAAGACTTAGAGTCTAACAAATATTTATGGAACTTAAAACTAATATGGATAAAAAATGTTTTATCCATAAAGCTCGACTTGTTGAAATAACAAGTTCAAGAGTTGACTACAATGAGGTCGTTTTCATCGTAGCGATGCTTAAAGTCGGTTCGGGTTGAACTAGCAATTAATACATATTTCAATCATGAGATATCAAACATGGATGAAAATAGGATTTCCATCTGATGGAAATGAAACCAAGGACTTGCATGTGTTACAGTCCAAGGCATTTTGTCTATCCAGAGGATGCTAGTAAGGGTGCAAACTTCAGAGTTCCAGCGATGGACAGAAGAGAGCAAAATGGAGTTTGAATCTTCGTGGTTTGATGAAATGGTCAAAGGGTTCTGACTTCATCAATGGGTAACGAAGATGCTTGTAATTCAAGAAAGTAAGTGGGAGCGTAATAATATTTCTAAAAACCTTGTGTGCTTGACACATTGTTAATTGGAAATAAATTTCTTGACACGAATTAGGACTTCATTTGAAATTGTTTTTTGATGAAGTGCTTAGGCTAAATAGCCTAAATATTAGGCATGATGATCTGTGGAGATAGATTTACCTAATATGGCTAAGCAATGAATACATATTGAGAAGGTGCTAAAACATATTTAACATTTAAAACGCCAAGGAGTGATTCTTGACTAAGTCACATGGAAAGAGTTTTTACAAGACTAGGTGTCCCAAAACACCGAGGAGTAAAATACATAAAGGAGATTCCACACACCTTCGTGTTTTGGATTAATCATGTATTCCATTGTATGTAAAAACAACCAGATATGTCCGATACTCCCAAGGTGTTGCGAGTATGGATACTAAAGTAATCAAAGTACTAATCGTGGGACAACAGTGAAAGATGTCCTTGAGTACTAGAGTAAGTATTGATGATATGTTTTCTCGCAAGTGGAGATCATGAAGAGTTTGTTGTAAAATGTTATATCGATACAGTCTTCATCTTTTCTCCATGCGATTTTCGATTTAAGTTAAGGGTTTTGTGTGATACACAATATGGTGGCACGGTAGTTTGAAATTGTTCCCAATAGGATACTGTGGCGAATTCTATAACAAATGACTAAGTATGTTGACGCTTTAGAAGCGACAAACAAGATGTTGAATCATATAGTTCATTCATGAACTTAGTATGGTTCCAAGATGGCTTTTGTCAATGGGACACTACTGCAGGTAGTTTCTCCATAACTTAGTCTGAGGAATCCAGGTTCGACCTGCGATTCACATACATAAAAGCCAAGTCCGCACAAGATATGAATTTTGTGAAAGCGTGAAAATGCGAGGATATGCGGAGATAGACACAGAGCTGAAGTTGTCAAATCCGATGGACATCAGGCTATACCACATGCGAAGCATTTTTTGTTGGGATACATAGTAATTTCAAAAAATTTCCTACGCACACGCAACATCATGGTGATGCATAGCAACGAGAGAGGAGAGTGTTATCTATGTACCCTCGTAGACCAAAAGCGGAAGCGTTAGCACAACGCGGTTGATGTAGTCGTACGTCTTCACGACCCGACCGATCAAGCACCGAAACTACGGCACCTCCGAGTTCTAGCACACGTTCAGCTCGATGGCGATCCCCGGACTCCGATCCAACAGAATGTTGGGGAAGAGTTCCGTCAGCACGACGGCGTGGTGACGATCTTGATGTTCTACCGTCGCAGGGCTTTGCCTACGCACTGCTACAATATTATCGAGGATTATGGTGGAGGGGGGCACCGCACACGGCTAAGAGATCAATGATCAATTGTTGTGTCTATGGGGTGCCCCTGCCCCCGTATATAAAGGAGCAAGAGGGGGAGGTGCGGCCAGGCAAGGGGCGCGCTAGGAGGAGTCCTACTCCCATCGGGAGTAGGACTCCCCCCTTTCCATGTTGGACTAGGACTTGGGGGGAAGGAGAGAAAGAGGGGAAAGGAAAGGGGGGCGCCGCCCCCCTCCTTGTCCAATTAGGACTTGGGGGGGGGGGAGGGGCACGCGGCTGCCCCTTGGCCTCCTCTCTACTTCCTCCACTAGGCCCATTAAGGCCCATTAGGTTACCGGGGGTTCCGGTAACCTCCTGGTACTCCGGTAAAATGCCGATTTCACCCGGAACACTTCCTATGTCCAAACATAGGCTTCCAATATATCAATCTTTATGTCTCGACCATTTCGAGACTCCTCGTCATGTCCGTGATCACATCCGGGACTCCGAACAACCTTCGGTACATCAAAACATATAAACACATAATGAAACTGTCATCGTAACGTTAAGCGTGCGGACCCTACGGGTTCAAGAACAATGTAGACATGGCCGAGACATGTCTCCGATCAATAACCAATAGCGGAACCTAGATGCTCATATTGGCTCCTACATATTCTACGAAGATCTTTATCATTCAGACCGCATAACGACATACGTTGTTCCCTATGTCATCAGTATGTTACTTGCCTGAGATTCGATCGTCGGTATCTTAATACCTAGTTCAATCTCGTTACCGGCAAGTCTATTTACTCGTTCTATAATACATCATCCCACAACTAACTCATTAGCTGCAATGCTTGCAAGGCTTAAGTGATGTGCATTACCGAGAGGGCCCAGAGATACCTCTCCGACAATTGGAGTGACAAATCCTAATCTCGAAATACGCCAACCCAACAAGTACCTTCGGAGACACCTGTAGAGCACCTTTATAATCACCCAGTTACGTTGTGACATTTGGTAGCACACAAAGTGTTCCTCCAGTAAATGGGAGTTGCATAATCTCATAGTCATAGGAACATGTATAAGTCATGAAGAAAGCAATAGCAACAAACTAAACGATCAAGTGCTATGCTAACAGAATGGGTCAAGTCAATCACATCATTCTCCTAATGATGTGATCCCGTTAATCAAATGACAACTCATGTCTATGGTTAGGAAACATAACCATATTTGATCAACGAGCTAGTCAAGTAGAGGCATACTAGTGACACTCTGTTTGTCTATGTATTCACACATGTATTATGTTTCCGGTTAATACAATTCTAGCATGAATAATAAACATTTATCATGATACAAGGAAATAAATAATAACTTTATTATTGCCTCTAGGGCATATTTCCTTCAGTCTCCCACTTGCACTAGAGTCAATAATCTAGATTACACAGTAATGATTATAACACCCATGGAGCCTTGGTGCTGATCATGTTTTGCTCGTGGAAGAGGCTTAGTCAATGGGTCTGCAACACTCAGATCCGTATGTATCTTGCAAATTTCTATGTCTCCCACTTGGACTAAATCCCGAATGGAATTGAAGCATCTCTTGATGTGCTTGGTTCTCTTGTGAAATCTGGATTCCTTGGCCAAGGCAATTGCACCAGTATTGTCACAAAATATTTTCATTGGACCTGATGCACTAGGTATGACACCTAGATCAGATATGAACTCCTTCATCCAGACTCCTTCATTTGCTGCTTCTGAAGCAGCTATGTATTCCGCTTCACATGTAGATCCCGCCACGACGCTTTGTTTAGAACTGCACCAACTGACAGCTCCACCGTTTAATGTAAACACGTATCCGGTTTGCGATTTAGAATCGTCTGGATCAGTGTCAAAGATTGCATCAACGTAACCATTTACTATGAGCTCTTTGTCACCTCCATATACGAGAAACATATCCTTAGTTCTTTTCAGGTACTTTAGGATGTTCTTGACTGCTGTCCAGTGATCCACTTCTGGATTACTTTGGTACCTCCCTGCTAGACTTATAGCAAGGCACACATCAGGTCTGGTACACAATGTTGCATACATGATAGAGCCTATGGCTGAAGCATAGGGAATATCTTTCATTTTCTATCTATCTTCTGCAGTGGTCGGACACTGAGTCTTACTCAACTTCACACCTTGTAACCCAGGCAAGTACCCTTTCTTTTCTTGATCCATTTTGAACTTCTTCAAAATTTTGTCAAGGTATGTGCTTTGTGAAAGTCCAATTAAGCATCTTGATCTATCTCTATAGATCTTAATGCCCAATATGTAAGCAGTTTCACCGAGGTCTTTCATTGAAAAACTCTTATTCAAGTATCCCTTTATGCGATCCAGAAATTCTATATTATTTCCAATCAATAATATGTCATCCACATATAATATCAGAAATGCTACAGAGCTCCCACTCACTTTCTTGTAAATACAGGCTTCTCCAAAAGTCTGTATAAAACCAAATGCTTTGATCACACTATCAAAGCGTTTATTCCAACTCCAAGAGGCTTGCACCAGTCCATAAATGGATCGCTGGAGCTTGCACACTTTGTTAGCTCCCTTTGGATCGACAAAACCTTCTGGTTGCATCATATACAACTCCTCTTCCAAAAATCCATTCATGAATGCAGTTTTGACATCCATCTGCCAAATTTCATAATCATTAAATGCGGCAATCGCTAACATGATTCGGACAGACTTAAGCATCGCTACGGGTGAGAAGGTCTCATCGTAGTCAATCCCTTGAACTTGTCGAAAACCTTTCGCAACAAGTCGAGCTTTGTAGACAGTAACATTACTGTCAGCGTCAGTCTTCTTCTTGAAGATCCATTTATTCTCAATTGCTTGCCGATCAATAGGCAAGTCAACCAAAGTCCATACTTTGTTCTCATACATGGATCCCATCTCAGATTTCATGGCTTCTAGCCATTTTGAGGAATCTGGGCTCACCATCGCTCCTTCATAGTTCGTAGGTTCCTCATGATCTAGTAGCATGACTTCCAGAATAGGATTACTGTACCACTCTGGTGCGGATCTTACTCTAGTTGATCTACGAGGTTCGGTAGTAACTTGATCTGAAGTTTCATGATCATTATCATTAGCTTCCTCACTAATTGGTGTAGGTGTTGCAGAAACCATTTTCTGTGATGAACCACTTTCCAATAAGGGAGCAGTTATAGTTACCTCATCAAGTTCTATTTTTATCCCACTCACTTCTTTCGAGAGAAACTCCTTCTCTAGAAAAACTCCGAATTTAGCAACAAAAGTCTTGCCTTCGGATCTGTGATAGCAGGTGTACCCAACAGTCTCCTTTGGGTATCCTATGAAGACACATTTCTCCAATTTGGGTTCGAGCTTATCATGTTGAAGCTTTTTCACATAAGCATCGCAGCCCCAAACTTTCAGAAACGACAACTTTGGTTTCTTGCCAAACCACAGTTCATAAGGCGTCATCTCAACGGATTTCGATGGTGTCCTATTTAACGTGAATGCAGTCGTCTCTAAAGCATAACCCCAAAACGATATCGGTAAATCAGTAAGAGACATCATAGATCACACCATATCTAATAAAGTAGGATTACGATGTTCGGACACACCATTACGCTATGGTGTTCCGGGTGGCGTGAGTTGCGAAACTATTCCGCATTGTTTCAAATGTAGACCAAACTCGTAACTCAAATATTCTCCTCCACGATCAGATCGTAGAAACTTTATTTTCTTGTTACGATGATTTTCAACTTCACTCTGAAATTCTTTGAACTTTTCAAATGTTACTTATGTTTCATTAAGTAAATATACCCATATCTTCTTAAATCATCTGTGAAGGAGAGAAAATAACGATATCCGCCACGAGCCTCAACATTCATTGGACCACATACATCTGTATGTATGATTTCCAACAAATCCGTTGCTCTCTCCATAGTACCAGAGAACGGTGTTTTAGTCATCTTACCCATGAGGCACGGTTCACAAGTACCAAGTGATTCATAATCAAGTGGTTCCAAAAGTCCATCAGTATGGAGTTTCTTCATGTGCTTTACACCGATATGACCTAAACGGTAGTGCCACAAATAAGTTGCACTATCATTATCAACTCTGCATCTTTTGATTTCAACATTATGAATATGTGTATCACTACTATCGAGATTCATCAAAAATAGACCATTCTTCAAGGGTGCATGACCATAAAAGATATTACTCATATAAATAGAACAACCATTATTCTCTGATTTAAATGAATAACCGTCTTGCATCAAACAAGAGCCAGATATAATGTTCATGCTCAACGCTGGCACCAAATAACAATTATTTAGGTCTAATACTAATCTCGAAGGTAGATGTAGAGGTAGCATGCCGACCGCGATCACATCGACTTTGGAACCATTTCCCAGGCGCATCGTCACCTCGTCCTTAGCCAATCTTCGCTTAATCCGTAGCCCCTGTTTCGAGTTGTAAATGTTAGCAACAGAACCAGTATCAAATACCCAGGTGCTACTGCGAGCATTAGTAAGGTACACATCAATAACATGTATATCACATATACCTTTGTTCACTTTGCCATCCTTCTTATCCGCCAAATACTTGGGGCAGTTCCGCTTCCAGTGACCAGTCTGCTTGCAGTAGAAGCACTCAGTCTCAGGCTTAGGTCCAGACTTGGGTTTCTTCTCCTGAGAAGCAACTTGTTTGCTGTTCTTCTTGAAGTTCCCCTTCTTCTTCCCTTTGCCCTTTTTCTTGAAACTGGTGGTCTTATTGACCATCAACACTTGATGCTCCTTCTTGATTTCTACCTCCGCGACTTTTAGCATTGCGAAGAGCTCGGGAATAGTCTTATTCATCCCTTGCATATTATAGTTCACCATGAAGCTTTTGAAGCTTGGTGGCAGTGATTGAAGAACTCTGTCAATGACACAATCAATAGGAAGATTAACCCCCAGTTGAGTCAAGTGATTATGATACCCAGACATTTTGAGTATATGTTCACTGACAGAACTATTCTCCTCCATCTTGCATCTATAGAACTTATTGGAGACTTCATATCTCTCAATCCGGGCATTTGCTTGAAATATTAACTTCAACTCCTAGAACATCTCATATGCTCCATGACGTTCAAAACGTCGTTGAAGACCCGGTTCTAAGCCACAAAGCATGGCACACTGAACTATCAAGTAGTCATCAACTTTGCTCTGCCAGACGTTCATAACATATGGTGTTGCTCCTGCAGCAGGCTTGGCACTTAGCGGTGCTTCCAGGATGTAATTCTTCTGTGCAGCAATGAGGATAATCCTCAAGTTACGGACCCAGTCCGTGTAATTGCTACCATCATCTTTCAACTTTGCTTTCTCAAGGAACACGTTAAAATTCAACGGAACAACAACATGAGCCATCTATCTACAATTAAACATAGACAAGCAAGATACTATCAGACACTAAGTTCATGATAAATTTAAGTTCAATTAATCATATTACTTAAGAACTCCCACTTAGAAAAATATCCCTCTAATCCTCTAAGTGATCACGTGATCCAAATCAACTAAACCATGTCCGATCATTACGTGAGATGGAGTAGTATCAATGGTGAACATCAATATGTTGATCATATCTTCTATATGATTCACACTCGACCTTTCGGTCTACGTGTTCCGAGGCCATATCTGTTATATGCTAGGCTCGTCAAGTTTAACCTGAGTATTCCGTGTGTGCAACTGTTTTGCACCCGTTGTATTTGAACGTAGAGCCTATCACACCCGACCATCACGTGGTGTCTCAGCACGAAGAACTTTCGCAACGGTGCATACTCAGGGTGAACACTTATACTTTGATAGTTTAGTGAGATATCATCTTATAATGATACCGTCAATCAAAGCAAGATAAGATGCATAAACTATAAACATCACATGCAATCAATATAAGTGATATGATATGGCCATCATCATCTTGTACTTGTGATCTCCATCTCCGAAGTACCGTCATGATCACCATCGTCACCGGTGCGACACCTTGATCTCCATCGTAGCATCGTTGTCGTCTCGACAATCTTATGCTTCCACGACTATCGCTACCGCTTAGTGATAAAGTAAAACATTACAATGCGATTGCATTGCATACAATAAAGCGACAACCATATGGCTCCTGCCAGTTGCCGATAACTCGGTTACAAAACATGATCATCTCATACAATAAAATTTAGCATCATGTCTTGACCATATCACATCACAACATGCCCTGCAAAAACAAGTTAAACATCCTCTACTTTGTTGTTGCAAGTTTTACGTGGCTGTTACGGGCTTAGCAAGAACCATTCTTACCTACGCATCAAAACCACAACGATAGTTTGTCAAGTTGGTGCTATTTTAACCTTCACAAGGACCTGGCATAGCCACACTTGGTTCAACTAAAGTTGGAGAAACTGACACCCGCTAGCCACCTGTGTGCAAAGCACATCGGTAGAACTAGTCTCGCGTAAGCATACGCGTAATGTCGGTCCGGGCCGCTTCATCCAACAATACCGCCGAACCAAGGTATGACATGCTGGTAAGCAGTATGACTTATATCGCCCACAACTCACTTGTGTTCTACTCGTGCACAACATCAATGCATAAAACCTAGGCTCTGATACCACTGTTGGGATACGCAGTAATTTCAAAAAATTTCCTACGCACACGCAAGATCATGGTGACGCATAGCAATGAGAGAGGAGAGTGTTGTCTACGTACCCTCGCAGACCGAAAGCGGAAGCGTTAGCACAATGCGGTTGATGTAGTCGTACATCTTCATGGCCCGACCGACCAAGCACCGAAACTACGGCACCTCCGAGTTCTAGCACACGTTCAGCTCGATGACGATCCCCGGACTCCGATCCAGCAGAATGTTGGGGAAGAGTTCCGTCAGCACGACGGCGTGGTGACGATCTTGATGTTCTACCATCGTAGGGCTTCGCCTAAGCACCGCTACAATATTATCGAGGATTATTGTGGAGGGGGGCACCGCACACGGCTAAGAGATCAATGATCAATTGTTGTGTCTATGGGGTGCCCCCATGCCCCCGTATATAAAGGAGCAAGGGGGAGGAGGTGCGGCCAGGCAAGGTGCGCGCCAGGAGGAGTCCTACTCCCACCGGGAGTAGGACTCCCCCCTTTCAATGTTGGACTAGGACTTGGGGGGGAAGGAGAGAAAGAGGGGAAAGGAGGGGGGGGGCGCCGCCCCCCTCCTTGTCCAATTCGGACTTGGGGGGGGGGGGAGGGGCGCGCGGCTACCCCTTGGCCTCCTCTCTACTTCCTCCACTAGGCCCATTAAGGCCCATTAGGTTACTGGGGGTTCCGGTAACCTCCCGGTACTCCGGTAAAATGCCGATTTTACCCGGAACACTTCCAATGTCCAAACATAGGCTTCCAATATATCAATCTTTATGTCTCGACCATTTTGAGACTCCTCGTCATGTCTGTGGTCACATCCGGGACTCCGAACAACCTTCGGTACATCAAAACATATAAACTCATAATGAAACTGTCATCGTAACGTTAAGCGTGCGGACCCTACGGGTTCGAGAACAATGTAGACATGACCGAGACACGTATCCGGTCAATAACCAATAGCGGAACCTGGATGCTCATATTGGCTCCTACATATTCTACGAAGATCTTTATCGGTCAGACCACATAACAACATACGTTGTTCCCTTTGTCATCGGTATGTTACTTGCCCGAGATTCAATCGTCGGTATCTTAATACCTAGCTCAATCTCGTTACCGGCATGTCTCTTTGATCGTTCTGTAATACATCATCCCGCAACTAACTCATTAGCTGCAATGCTTGCAAGGCTTAAGTGATGTGCATTACCGAGAGGGCCCAGAGATACCTCTCCGACAATCGGAGTGACAAATCCTAATCTCGAAATACGCCAACCCAACAAGTACCTTTGGAGACACCTGTAGAGCACCTTTATAATCACCCAGTTACATTGTGACGTTTGGTAGCACACAAAGTGTTCCTTCGGTAAACGGGAGTTGCATAATCTCATAGTCATAGGAACATGTATAAGTCATGAAGAAAGCAATAGCAACAAACTAAACGATCAAGTGCTATGCTAACGGAATGGGTCAAGTCAATCACATCATTCTCCTAATGATGTGATCCAGTTAATCAAATGACAACTCATGTCTATGGTTAGGAAACATAACCATCTTTGATCAACGAGCTAGTTAAGTAGATGCATACTAGTGACACTCTGTTTGTCTATGTATTCACACATGTATTATGTTTCCGGTTAATACAATTCTAGCATGAATAATAAACATTTATCATGATACAAGGAAATAAATAATAACTTTATTATTGCCTCTAGGGCATATTTCCTTCATTTTTTACACCAGTATGCCATAGGTGTAAAGTGCATTAGCATTAACTGGATTATTGACTCTAGTGCAAGTGGGAGCCTGTAGGAGATATGCCCTAGAGGCAATAATAAATGATATTATTTATCTCCAAGTTCATAATTATGTTTATGTTCCATGCTATAACTGCAATGATTCTCGAGTCTGCAATATCCACGAGGCTCGGAGGAAGACTCATATGCACGTGTGGAATAATAAATGGTAAGAAGTATTCCTAGTCTGGCCTCTAAGACTAGCTCAAGTGTTGCATGATGGTTCTATTTTCCTGATCATGGGCATGTCTATGCCAGCAATTTTGAGGGCACAATGTTAAGAGAACATTTGTGTTGAATCGACCCAGATTGATGTTATGCTAAGAGATTCATTCGTCACAAGTTAATGGTACATAACACAGATATGGTTAACGCTTGCATGATTCCTTAGACCATGAGAGTATCGAGTTTCTTCATGCTTGCTTCATGAACTTTGGGGTTTGTTAAACGTCATCCGTAAATGGGTGGCTATTACGGTGGCTTACGGGTTCATGGAAAAGTGTGTCAAGTAACTTGATAGCTCAAGATTGGGATTTGCTCCTCCGACAATGGAGAGATATTCTTGGGCCCTCTCAGTATTATGGTATCCATCATCGTCTAGATAGACACAGTGTGATTTGATCACTGGGATGCCAGAACACGGAAACGAGAAAAGAGAACAAAACTGGTAACGAGGTAACTTGCATGGTGGACAAATTGTTCGTCCACGGCGATGCAACAAATCTCACCTTGGGTGTTTGTGACATATCGCGAAGCAACATGAATAGCTCACTGCAACTGGAGGTCCACTCGAATATTTATTCATGTGGGTATAGGGGCCAATATGGGTGTCCATGGCTCCGATGTTGATCATTGATCGGAAGGGGTTCCAGGTCATGTCTATACTTCACCGAACCTACAGGGTCACACGCTTAAGGGTCATCTGTCTGCTGAATACTGGACAGGGAGTCTGAGAGAAAATCATTGAAAAAGTTTCGGACAGCGGAAAAGTTCCGCAGAGAGAGGTCACCAGATGAGTTTCGGTGAAACCGAAAAAGATGTTTCGGGGTATGCCATTAAGTCAAAATGGTTTTGGCACATGCCTGATAATTCTTGGAGGGTACCAGAATCATTCTGGAAACTTTTTGGAATTTTCAGAAATATAAACCGGAAATGTTCCGGAACTGTAGGAACCGGTTCAGATGCTTTTCGCAGATGAAAATCACTAAACTGGAATTGTTCCAGAATGCATTGCAAATTATTATGGTGGGTACTGGAAATGTTCTAAGCCCACATAAATATTTTCAGTTCGAACGGACGCTGAAAATGTCGTCGTGAATAGTGAAAGTGCGTTTTGGGATATTTTATGGAAAGCCACCTTTTGGGGCTTTGCCCAACAGATCTAGGGATGACATGGAAGGTTGGGAACCTCCTTTCGGGGGGCCCCACAAGGGGTGGGACATTCATGGGTGCAGCTCATCCATGGGGCCCCACTTGTCCCTTGTTTTCACTCTTTAGGTCCTTGGGAAGGACTCCATTTCATGTGGGTTTTGGGTTTTTTTGTAAAACCACCCTACCCCTTGGGATTTCCTATAAATAGAGGTGGAGGGGCAGCCCTCCACTCTCATCCCTTCTCACATACAAGTGCCATGCAATGATCTGGCTTCTCTCTCCCTCCCCGCGAAATAGTTTCGTAGAGCCGAAAGGCTGTTTGGGTGCCGGCAGGAACTAGTTCTGGACGGCGAAGCCCTGCCAGATAGATGACACCGTATGTGTGCAACTCTGTAGAGAGATCGTAGTTTCGGTCTTAGTTCGTGAGTGCCTCCCGAAGGGCTGTCCGTGTGACGTCCGAGTTTCGAAGGTCCTCCTAAAGGGCTGTCTGAGTGACTGTTCGAGTTTCGAAGGTCCTCCCGAAGGGCTGTCCGTGACACCGTCCATGGGGCTATTCGACCGCCTCCCGGAGGGCTGTCTGAGGAGCAGATGAGGGTATACATCCTCGCGGTTGGGAGGTTGTAAATCCTAGCTGCGGGGATCTGCACCGCCGATCATCTTCGACTCTACTTTCCGCTGCGCTATGAGTCGGTAACGAAAAAGATCAAACCATGTATGCAGTCTCCATAGTGGTCCTGGGCTGGTGCGTAGGTCAGAAATTTTTTGTTTTCTGTCGTGTTACCCTACAAGTAATTGCCCCATGGACCGAACCCTTCTTGTCCTACCTTAATAGGCGAGAGCTCCGTGAGGATCAGAATGAGGCTTGATGCATCGTTCGGCGTTCGGAAGCCTACAAGGTTCATGAAGGAGAGCTCTACAAGAAGAGCGCTATCGGAATACTTCAAAGATGTATCACCGAAGAGGAAGGACGACAGCTCCTAGCCGAAATCCATGCTGGTCTTGGCGGTCACCACGTCGCGGCTCGGGCTCTTGTAAGCAAGGCCTTCTGTACCGGTTTCTTCTGGCCAACGGCCCGAGCAGATGCACATGACCTTGTCCAACATTGTGTGGGATGCCAGCTTTTCGCCAATTAAAGCCATATGCCGCCTACCACCTTACAAACAATCCCCATTACTTGGCCTTTCGCGGTCTGGGGGCTTGATATGGTCGGACCCCTTAAAGGGGGAAGCCATAAGAAAAAATATCTGCTGGTCATGGTAGATAAATTCACTAGGTGGGTAGAGGCCAAACCAGTTAAAACGGCCGAAGCCGGACCAGTGATAGACTTTATATCCGGTGTTGTACACCGTTATGGTGTCCCATACAACATCATCACCGATAACGGCTCCAACTTTATAGCCGACAAAGTGAAAACATGGTGTGCTAACCTGGGCATCAAGCTCGATTATGCCTCCGTCTATCACCCCAAACAAACAGTCAAGTCGAATGAGCTAATGGTTTTATCATGAGCGGCATTAAGCCTAGACTAGTACGGTCTTTAAAAGAGTCAGACAAACACTGGGTCGAGGAGCTCGACTCCGTACTCTGGGGGCTGCGGACCACGCCCAATCGCACTACCGGTTACACACCATTCTTCATGGTGTATGGCGTGGAGGCTGTTTTGCCTTGCGACATCATTCATGACTCACCTCGAGTGTGTATGTATGAAGAGAGAGAAGCCGAGCCTAATCGGCAGGACAGTCTAGATGCCCTGGAGGAGGAGCGCGATGTTGCAAAAGCCCATTCCGCATTCTATCAACAACAAGCTCGCAGATAACAAAGCAGAGAGTGCGGGCCAAGACTTATAATGTTGGTGAACTCGTTCTACGCTTGCCAGAAAAGAAAAAGGACAAACTCAAGCCCAAGTGGGAAAGTCCCTTAATTATAGATGAATTTCTCACTGGAGGGGCGTACCGTCTGCGTGATGCATCAGATAATCGCTTAGAGCCGAACCCGTGGAATGCGGCCAGACTCCGAAGATTCTACGCCTAGAGCCGGACTCATTGTTCATTTTCTTTTTCTCCTCTTTTCATTTTCTCTCTCTTTAAATTTTTTCTTTAGCTTTATAGCTCTTGTACGGCTAGACCGCACACTTATGAGGTACACATCCTTAAATGTATACACCCATAATACCTGGGGGCTTCTTTTACAGAAGGTTATTATCATTTTCCGAGCATCAAGCTCACCACATATGTGTCCTTTTATCATATATACATTTTCTTCGCCATTATATGCACCTTTATGACAAGTTTGTGCCAATCTGGGTTGCCTGGCTCCTGTGCTTATGCTCTATGTTCCTGTTTGTTCGGCTAGGGTATAAAGGGAGCACCTCTGCGATTGTTACAGCTGGGTCATCCGGACTTGTACCTCAGACTAGGTGAAGCCGAAAGCTAGCGTTCTTAAGGGAATAATCGGTCGACGGACTAAAGACGTTTTACCTTTGTTGCATCACGAAGCCCCAGATAGTATATATACTTCGATTTATTCGAATCACAATTTGGGCATGCACACTAACGCATGTTCACCCAGGGAAAGGAACCCATGATGGAACTATTCTCTTTGGAAGATGTTTCTTCAATCAATAAGTAATATAACATAGCTAGCCGAATACAACTTGTCTGTTCAAGCAACTATGACCCCTACGCCTGGTTTCCACGCATCGCCGATATTCATCGCCGGTCCGGTATTCGGAAACACTCCGCACCTTCGGGACCGGATGTCGAAGCGAAAAGGTCAGCCATGACAATCGTTTTACAATTCGGCTGGGGACAAATTTGTCAATTGAAGTACATAGTCACTGGGATCCAAAAGCTTCTTCCTCTATACCATCTAACAGGCTGTCTAGCTTACAATCCTGTCGTGAAAACTTGGCATCTATCTTTACTTGGTCATATACCAAGCTCACTAGAATCTCTTGTCCATCTGACCCCCGAGGTCCGACCCGGGCCATATGATTCGGATCAAGTCCAGTGTACCGTGTTTTCACCATGGCCTAGTCCTCTTGTGCACCTTCCCGACAAGCTGATATCTACCATAATCCAAAGCGGTGCCGAGCTCCCTTGAACAGCTTCACAAGCTCCTCCAAACTTCCTGGAGGGGATGCGGATGGCCACAAAGCCTTGGCAACACTCTGCATCGCTTTCCGAGCTCGCTCGTGCACTTGTGATAGCTTTTGCAGCAGATCGCCTTAAGCTCCGGACATTTCCTCTTCGGGCCGGCCAGTCAGCATACCTGTAGACATAAATCTGTTAACTCATTTTTTACCACACTACATGAAGGTAAGTTCAAAAGCATACCGAATATGCCACCCCGTAGCTTCCTATTCTCTTTTATGGCGTCCACTAGCCGGGCTCGCACGTCTTTTAGCTCTTCACCCAACAGGGTGTTGGAATCTTGCAGCTTGTTCTTATCATCCCTGGTCCGTGTCAACACACCCTCGCCAGTGGCCAATTGCTTTTCGGCCTGATGTTGTGCGACCTTCAGTTTCTCTTTCATTTGATCTAACGATCCTGCCATGGGAAATACAACAATGTTGACATTACTGGTATATGATTGATATTTTTCTAGACGGAGGAGAACATTACCAGGCAGTGCCTCCTTGGATTTCTCCAATTCGGCGGTAGCAACAACTAGCTGGGTCCGACACTTTTCCAGCTCATGAGACATCATGTTGTTCTTCTCCGTGAGTGCCTGATTATACAATAATCCTTAAACCAGTTGTCTCAACTGCTTCAAGTCTCGGGGGCTACTGGTGTATGACTACCAGTTCTATACAATGCATGCTTACCCACATATCTTTCAAATACTGGTCAGTGGCTCTGGCAAGCCCATCCCGAGCAGCTCGGATGCACACATCAGCCGAGCTGAAGGCATCAAACACCTCTTTAGTAAAGCTGGGGTCGCGAAGAGCAGCCCTTCGTCGCCGATGATTCATGGCGCTCTCTACTTTAGAGTTCGTGACGGATACATTGTCCGAATCCTCTGAGGGAGGACAATCCGGCGTCACTCCCGTGTCAGCCCCTGCCCTAGAGGCAGGGTCTGGAACCTGATTGGTGGAGGCGCGACCGACAGGATCCCCAGACATAGTCCGGCGAACACTCTTCCTGATAAAACACAGCGGACAATGTCATAGTTCGATGTGACTGCCAGGGGTGTATTCAAAGCCATACCTCTTTGATGAAGGCTAGGCCGGGTTGTCATTTGCCTTCCTCTTTGAAGATCCGCCTGGCGCAGGCGCCGCTCTCTTATGAGACGCCTCTGGTGTAGCATGGCACGCCGAGCGCCTCCCCTTTGGAGCACGAGACAGTGCAGTGGGCGAGGGAGTCCTGGATTAGGGGGTCTCCGGACAGCTGGACTATATCATTTGGCCGGACTGTTGGACTATGAAGATACAAGATTGAAGACTTCGTCTCGTGTCCGGATGGGACTCTACTTGGCGTGGAAGGCAAGCTAGGCAATACGGATATGTATATCTCTTCCTTTGTAACCGACCTTGTGTAACCCTAGCCCCTTCCGGTGTCTATATAAACCGGAGGGGTTTAGTCCGTAGGACAACATACAATCATACCATAGGCTAGCTTCTCGGGTTTAGCCTCTCCGATCTCGTGGTAGATCAAATCTTTTAATACTCATATCATCAAGAATAAATCAAGCAGGACGTAGGGTTTTACCTCCATCAAGAGGGCCCGAACCTGGGTAAAACATAATGTTCCCTGCCTCCTATTACCATCCGCCTTAGACGCACAGTTCGGGACCCCCTACCCGAGATCCGCCGGTTTTGACACCGACATTGGTGCTTTCATTGAGAGTTCCTCTATGTCGTCGCTGTTAGGCTTGATGGCTCCTACTATCATCGATAGCAATGCAGTCCAGGGTGAGGCTTTTCTCCCCAGACAGATCTTTGTGTTCGGCGGCTTCGCACTGCGGGCCAACTCGCTTGGCCATCTGGAGCAGATCGAAAGTTATGCCCCTGGCCACCAGGTCAGGTTTGGAAACTTAAATTACATGGCCGATATCCGCGGAGACTTGATCTTTGACGGATTCGAGCCCTTGCCTTGTGCGCCACGCGGTCACAATGAGTACGATCTAGCTCTACCATCAGACAGTGTTCAAGAAATCGCACCGGCAGCCGCTCCGACCCTCAATTCGGAGCCGGTTGCGCCATCCATGGACGTGTGGATAGACCCCATCGCAGAGGCCATATCCTTTGCGGCGATCGAGCCGAATATCGACCTTACCTTTCACGAGAGCCGTGTTGCCAAACTGCCGGATCCTTCTCCGGCCACGGACTCCGAACCGCCTGCGCCCGTTCCTATCGAATCTGATTGGGCACCGATCATGGAGTTTACCTCCGCAGATATTTTTCAGCACTCGCCCTTTGGCGACATACTGAACTCATTAAGGTCTCTCTCCTTGTCAGGAGAGTCCTGGCCAAACTACGTCCGGCAGGATTGGGATGCGGATGACGAAGAAATTCGTCGCCCACCCACCACCCACTTAGTAGCCACTGTCGATGACTTAACCGACATGCTCGACTTCGACTCTGAAGGCATCGATGGTATGGACGACGATGCGGGAGGTGAAGAGGAACCACTGCCCATAGGGCACTAGACGCCCACTTCATCACACGACGTACATGGTGGACACACCTAAAGAAAATAACTACGAGGAACGGAAGGATGCAACGAAGGGTTGTTCCCTCGAGAAGCAGTCAAAGCGGTGGCGTAAACGCTGCTCCAAATCCCGCCTCGGCAGAAATAACGATCACATAGTCCCAGCGTTAGAGCAGGGTGAACCATTGCCCGACCACGGCAACATGGAAAATCAAGCCGAACAACCCAACCCCGTCGAAGATAACAGTTCGGACGACATCACATCGGACAGGCACCAGGAGCAACATAATGCCCACCAAAGGCTTGTTGCCATGGCGAGGAGTCTGAAAAAATGGAAGCAAAGGCTCAAGGCTGCACAAGACACACTCAAGATCAAATGGAGTGAAGTACTCAACACTGCAGTGAAATACGGTAGTAATTGCCACACCAAGAGCTATCCGAAGCGAAAGTTGCTACCTGAATTTGATGAGGAGGCCTTAGATCCTCCACAATAAAAAAATAAAATGGCCATCCGGTCGGATAGACAACCTCATAGCCAACATAAAGCGGCAATCGACGCTGAACATAAACCAGTACGCGATCCGCGTAAGGGCTCGCATCAAAAGGACGGCGCTACCAGATCCATCTATGGACCATGCAGGCGCGCTCCAACATACAATGCAACATAACAAACATCCGAACACCACGGTACACCCAAATATAGGGGGGCTGCACACCCTCTATGTTTCACCAACGAGGTGCTGGATCATGAATTTCCAGAGGGATTCAAACCCGTAAACATAGAGGCGTACGACGGAACAACAGGCCCTGGGGTCTGGATTGAGGACTACATCCTCCATATCCATATGGCTCGAGGAGATGATCTCCACGCCATCAAGTACTTACCCCTCAAGCTCAAAGGGCCAGCTCAGCACTGGCTTAAAAGCCTCCCCGAAAACTCCATCGGAAGCTCGGAAGAGCTCGAAGACGCCTTTCGGGCAAATTTTCAAGGGACATATGTCCGACCACCGGATCCAGACGATTTAAGTCATATAACTCAACAGCCCAGTGAGTTAGCCCGAAAACTTTGGAACAAGTTCCTCACTAAAAAGAACCAAATAGTCGACTGTCCGGACGCTGAAGCCTTAGCACCTTTTAAGCATAGCGTCCGAGACGAATGGCTTGCCAAACACCTCGGTCAAGAAAAGCCGAGAACAATGGTAGCATTAACAAGCCTCATGACCCGTTTTTGCGCGGGCGAGGATATCTGGTTAGCCAGATGCAACACTAGTGACCCAAGTACATCTGAAGTCAGGGATAGAAATGGGAAATCATGATGCAGCATGAATAAGTGCCGGAATAGGGAAGACAACCCTAAGAGCACGACGGTAAATGCCGGATTTAGAAGCTCTCCGCTAGGCCAGCAGAAGCCGCCCTCCAAAGGCAACAGAGATGAACTGTCCAGCCTAAACAAAATTCTGGACCAAATATGTCAGATCCATAGCACCCTTAATAAACCTGCAAATCATACCCACAGAGAATGTTGGGTCTTCAAACAGTCCGGCAAGCTCAACGCCGAACACAAGGGGCAGGGTACACCAAGTGAAGACGAGGACGAACCTCGCAAGCAAAGCACAGGGGAGCAGAAGAAATTCCCACCAGAAGTCAAAACAGTCAACGTGTTACACGTGATAAAAGGGAGAAACAAAGCGACACCTTTAGAGGAACATGCCCCAGGGCCTATCACCACGGAGCTCCGCCATTGGTCGTCCCAACCGATCACCTTCGACCATTGGGATTACTCGGCAAGTATCCGACGTGCAGGATGGGCTGCCTTGGTATTAGATCCAATAATTGACAGATACCACTTCACCCGAGTCTTGATGGATAGCGGCAGCAGTTTAAATCTGATATGTCAAGACACGGTCCGCAAAATGGGGATAGACCCAACAAAAATTTGCCGCAGCAATGCTACCTTTAAAGGAGTAACGCCAGGCCCGGAGGCTCACTGCAGGGGCTCCCTGCTACTAGAGGTTATATTCGGCTTCCCCGATAACTTCCGCAACGAAAATTTAACTTTCCACGTCCCTCCATTCCAAAGTGGCTATCAAGCACTACTCGGACGCAAAGCTTTCGCTCGCTTTAACGCAATACCGCATTACGCTTCCCTCAAGCTCAAGATGCCCGGTCCATGCGGAATCATTACAGTAAATGGAAATATTGAGCGCTCCTTGCACGCCGAAGACGGTGCGGCCGCCTTGGCCGCCGCACACTAAACGGCCTCACCAACTCAAGCATTTGACAGGTCGGTAAGACCACGAACACGGCTAGACGAGTCCGCTCAGCTATATGTAATTAATACAGGTTTGATGGCTATACCCCTATTACAATACAAGGGGCTCAACGCGCGCGCAAAAGTGGCAATAAGGCTCACCTTTACTCATTTTCAACTATATATTGTTTATTTAGTATAACTTAACTTTTGCACGACAACTTTTCAATTAAGTTCCTCTCTTTTTCAGATGACCATCGTGCTACACCCGTCCAGGATACGGCACAACGGAGACACATGCACAGATGTGCAGCAAGGACCCGTTCCAAGGATTCTTTGTAGATTAGGACCCTGCGTAAACCTTTTTTACTGTCTCTTGTTGATTTACATCCCTCGGATTCCCAGTACAACCGAGAAGGATGCTGACGTCTTGGCATGTGGCCACGCCAGAATAATGCATGTACCTGGACACCAGGGGCTTATTACAAAGGTACTGTTTAGACCTGGTTTACACCATAAAGACTGAATACCTTAGGGAGTGTTCGGCGTCGCGAGTTTGGCCTTATATGCATCAGCTCCGAATCATGTCTTTGGTAAAATGTTGGGTTTACCCGGCTCCTGTGTTTTGCTGCCTTACGTTCCACTCTATCGGCTAAGGCGGCACCAGGAGAACTACTGCGATTGTGCCCTGGTTCATCCGGACAAGCACCTCAGTAGAGAAAGCCGAAAACTGACTTTCATGATATAGCGTGAGACTGGTCAACCACTCGATGACCTATTGGAATCTTCCGGATTCCTCCGCATTAACGAAGGGCCGTTTCCTGGCCAGGCATGCACGCACCCCGAATCCGTATGAGTGCGGAGCCACCAGGGGCTATATAGTAGCCCCACAGTCAAACTCCTATGGCTAAGTGAAAGTGTTAAAGCATTATAGTTCGGTTGCCTAGTTCGTTGCGCTATCACCTCCTTATTATGACCAAGACATTGGGTTAAGTGTGAATACGCGTCTTTTGCAAACAACCCCGCATTATATGCATGGGGGCTGAAGCCGACGACTGCAATCTTTCAGGTTATATACATGTATACATAAACGGCCGCACAGGAGGCATCACAATACTTTCGGGCAAAAGTATAAATACAACCTTGATAAATTCAAAAAAACGTTGTTTTTACAATGGGAATACATGTCACTCAAACATAACATTCTTCGAGCACTAGGCCTCTATCATACGAGCGCCCTCAAGAACTTCTTCAAAATAGTGCTCGGCAGCCACTCGGCCTATGGCCGAACCCTGCGCCGCGACAGTGGTGGCATCCATCTCTGCCCAGTATGTTTTGACACGGGCAAGGGCCATCCGCGAGCCTTCTATGCACGCCGACCTCTTCATCGCATTAATGCGCAGCACCGCACCAAGGAACTGCTACACCAAGCTAAAATAGCTATTCGGCTTTGGCCTTTCCGGCCACAGATGATCCACGACAGACCTCATGGCGAGTCTGGACAATCTATTGAGTTCGGCCCATTCGGCAAGCTGATTAGTCAATGGAAGCGGACGCTCTGGAACGTTAAATTGCGACCAGAACAGCTTGTCCACTTCACGATCTGTCTGATCTCGGAAGTATTTGGCGGCATCGACAACGCTCGCCGCTAAGTCCAGATATGCATCGGCCGAACTCCACAGCCGATCCAGAGAGGCATACCGCGGATCGCCGAACTTCCTCCGCAGCATAAAGGGCTTCCCAGCCACAATGTCCCTGGCTTCACACAGTTCCTCCTTCTTCCCTCTCATTGCAGAGCGGGTGTCTTTGGTCGCCATTGTGGCCTTTTCAAGGTCCGTAGCCTTCGCTCGGTTTTCTTCTTCAAGAAACTGGCAACGGTCGGCAGTTTCTTTTAACTTCATAGCCATTTTGGCCATTTTCTCTTTGCTCTCGCTATGAGCGTCCTTCTCGGCTTTCAACTCTTCGGCCGCCTTCAAAGCGGGCGCATTACTACTCCTTGCTTGCTCCTTGGCTCGGGCAAGCTCCGCCCGCAAGGCCTCCACGGTGGCAGCTCCATCTGCAGTCACAACATATTAAAGATACTGGCATCACGCTGCTCTTACTATGTGACATCCACTATAAATATCACCTACCCTGGGCCTCGTCAAGACGCTTGTTAACAAGCTCGATGTCGGCATCCGCCGCATCCAGTTGCCGCTTTAGTTCGGCAACCCCATTAGTCCGGCTAGCCACCAGAGCTCCAGACACTTGCACATAAAGGCGGTCTAGTTATTACCAGGGACTACGTTCCTCTGTTCGCCGCCGTTTTCGACGACAACCAGAGTCTCAGGGGCTACTATCTACACCGGGCACACCTAAAAATGTGCGGATGCATATCATTTCACGTACCTCAAAGCCCGTCAGTAGACTCATAAAGGCTTCATGCAACCTGCTTTCGACGGATGAAATCCTTTCAATCACCGTACCCATCAATGTACGGTGCTCTTCTGAGATAGTGGCTCGCCCTAGCAGATCCCTCAGTGCGTCCGACCGCATACCAGACGGTGTCGGATTCTTTTGGTTGCTCTCTTCAAGAGCCGGATACTGAGGGCTTAGGGTGACCATGGGATTACCTTCTGGCCTTGCCAGATCCGGAGAAACTCTCCATGATGACACTTCAAGGCCGCCAGCTTCTTGAGCTAGGGAGTCTGGGGGAGGCGTTTCGCTCTCCATCATCTCCGGAAGAAGATCCCCCGAAGACGAGCTCTGCTAAGAAGGGCTCAGATCCGAACTGCAACATAGATGCTTCGGTTATCTTCCTCAGAAGTAAGGTAGAATATCTTCACTATTAAGTACTTTTTGATTACTTACAGCTTGTTAGAGGGCTGATCCCCGCACGAACTCTGTGCGGCAAGAGCACCCTCCGAGGCGGGACCCTCTGGTGGAGTTTTCTTCTCCCGTTTGGAAACCCTGGTTTCCGGGTCATCAGAGGTAGTCCTCTTCCTCCCCCGGGGCGAGGGAATATCAGATTCCTTCCCTTGGTTATCCTCCCTCATGGAGGCGCTCGTTCCCTCGGTTGGAATAGGTAGCGGCGGGGGCCCGCTTTTGCCCTCTTTATTCCCCCCTTCATCTTCCTTTGAGGGCACCAGGCAAGGTGCTGGCTCGAGCATCTTTTCCAGCACCGGATTGTCCAAGCCTTCGAGAAGGGGGGCCGAACAGCGGATCATCTTTGCCTTTGTTATCCAGTCCTGGTCAAAAAGCGATTCTTCAGAATGACGTCATGATAAATGAAAGACAGTGTGTTCGGCTAGAGGATTACTTACTTGGGCCGCGGTGCGGTTGCTGCTCAGGCCCACGTCCTCGGAGGTGTCCGGACACTCTATTTGGGGTCCGAAGAACGACTTGTACATCTCCTCATGCGTCAGGCCGAGAAAATTCTGAATAGCGCGCGGTCCTTCTGGGTTGAATTCCCACAAGCGGAAGGGTCGGCGTTTGCAAGGCTGGACTTGACGAACCAGCATGACTTGCACTACCATAACCAAACTAAAATCTCCCTCGAAGAGATCCCGGATGCGGCTCTGCAGTATGGGCACATCCTTGGCTGGACCCCAGCTCAGCCCCCTGCTGATCCATGCCATCAGTTGTGGTGGAGGGCCCAAGCGAAAGGCGGGGGAAGCTACCCACTTGGCACTTCTGGGAGCGGTGATGTAGAACCACTCCCGTTGCCATAATTCGGACACCTCTGGAAAGGAACCTTTTGGCCACGAAGCTCCGGCAATCTTGCTTATTAATGCACCCCCGCACGCTACATACTGCCCCTCGACCGTCTTCGGCTTCACATCAAAGGTCTTGAGCCACATGCCGAAGTGAGGGGTAATGGGGAGGAAGGCCTCACATATGACAATAAATGCCGAGATGTGGAGAAAGGAATCCGGGGCTAGGTCGTGGAAATCAAGCCCATAATAGAACATCAAACCCCTAACGAAGGGATCCAGAGTGAGGCCTAGTCCTCGGAGGAAGTGGGAGATGAACACGATGTCTTCATTGGGTTCAGGAGTAGGGACGACCTGCCCTTGGGCAGGCAGCCGATGCGAAACTTCGGCGGTCAGGTATCTTGCCTCCCTCAACTTCCTGATATCCTCTTCCGTGATGGAGGAGGGCATCCACCGGCCCTGGAGGCTGGATCTGGACATGATTGAAGGTCCGAAGCACCTGACCTAGGCTTTGGGTGTTAGAACTTGAGGCAGGGGAAGGATTCGATTGAGCACGGGAGGAAAAAAGTAAAATCCTTGTCCCTTTATAAAGAGGGTGAATATCAAGCGTCCTCCTCGTGGCCGTTTGGGACTTGCCTAAAATCTAGGAGTCCAAAGCATGGTTGGGTTACCCACACCCGTATTGATGAGAATCCCGTAATAAGGGGGACACAATCTCTGCTTTGACAAGATGTGTCAAGAAACTGCCTCACGTTATGTGCGGGCTGGTTAAAGAAAAACGCTTCAAACCGAGCCATGACATGATGTCATGTTGCCAAAACATGTCAGCAGATTAGATTTGTGGAAATATTATTCTCTCTACGGTGGTATGTGGAACTTATTTTGCAGGGTCGGACACTATCCTTTTATTCGAACTCTTCTGTGGTGTATCCGGAGGAGGAACCCGCCTTGCAATGCCGAAGACAACACTGCGCGGCGGACTCATTGTCATTGAAGCCTGTTTCAGGGGCTACTGAGGGAGTCCTGGATTAGGGGGTCTCCAGACAGCCGGACTATATCATTTGGCCGGACTGTTGGACTATGAAGATACAAGATTGAAGACTTTGTCTCGTGTCCGGATGGGACTCTACTTGGCATGGAAGGCAAGCTAGGCAATACAGATATGTATATCTCTTCCTTTGTAACCGACCTTGTGTAACCCTAGCCCCTTCCGGTGTCTATATAAACCGGAGGGGTTTAGTCCGTAGGACAACATACAATCATACCATAGGCTAGCTTCTAGGGTTTGGCCTCTCCGATCTCATGGTAGATCAACTCTTGTAATACTCATATCATCAATAATAAATCAAGCAGGACGTAGGGTTTTACCTCCATCAAGAGGGCCCATACCTGGGTAAAACATCATGTTCCCTGCCTCCTGTTACCATCCGCCTTAGATGCACAGTTCGGGACCCCCTACCCGAGATCCGCCGGTTTTGACACCGACAGTGGGTGAGGCATAATGAGGAAGCTCTTTCGAAGGAGATGTCTCCTGACTATTTCCATATGAGGCAGGAAGGAGGCCAGGGTAATCAACCATGATGGCCACTTCTGTGCCATCATAGCTCGCCTGGTAGAAGACTCCCTCCTTGAGCTCTACAAATATGTCCGGATCCTCTTCGAATTCGGGATCGAGGTCCTGTTGTGGTTCTCTGGCTGTGGAGTGGGGCTATGGATCCCCACGATAACCTTCAGCCATTCCTGTCAAAATTGGACGAGTTAATGTCAATTAAAAATGACTCAAGGAGAGGATTGAGTAAGGTGGTGGGATTAAAACTTACCCAGTTAGGGGGATTGTACATGGAGAATCCCTCTCGGTGCTTAAGACGAGTAAATTCCTATTTCTCCCCTTTGTACAGATCGACCAATACTGTGGCCAGGGCGGCAGGGGTGTCCGGGCCCTTTCGTCCGCAGCGTGAGGCGTCATCTTCCTTGTTTTAATGCCACATAGGGAGCCCTCTGAATTGGAGTGGCTGAACACCTCGAGGCTCATTAATTATTGAACTTCAGTGCTATCTTCCTCCTCGAGGCTCCGAGGGCGCTAGCTGTGGCATTTCCTCAATGGAGCGCTGGAAAACTTGGGAAGTCCCATTCGGACTGGGTTGGGGAGAGCGACATCTTTAATATAAAACCACTCCGAGGGCCACTCTTTGGACACCATCTTCGGCGTGCCGGACAGATATCCGGTCCCAGCTATACGCCATATCTCGGCGCCACCCACCTCGAATATATATCCCTTTTGGGAGCGGAGGACGAGGCAAAAAATCTTCCTCCATAACTCAAAATGGGCCTCGCAGCCCAGGAATAGCTCGCAAAGAGCAACAAAACCTGCAATGTGCAGGATAGAGGCCGATGTAAGATTGTGCAGTTGGAGGCCGTAGTACTCCAGGAGACCCCGGAGGAAAGGATGGATTGGAAATCCGACGCCTCTTAATAAAAAAGAGACGAAGCACACTCGTTCCCCCCTGGTTGGATTGGGGAAATTTTCCGCCAAGGCTTCGCCAGTGAAAGAGGTTAATCCTGCTCGAACGGAGACTAGATCCGCGAGGGGAAGGAATCCATGCGTTTGGAGCTTAATTAGCTGGTCATGCGATACTGAACATCTCTCCCAATCACCTTTTTCGGAGCTGTGAGGGCGGGAGGAGGAACTGGGAGCGCTAGCCATGTTTGAATAGTTTCTCCTAGCGAGCTCTAAGGATTTTTCTGCCTGGTGTGGAATGGCATCTGAGATCCAATCCCTTTAAATAGACGCCTTTTTTACATGGCCGGGGTGTTATGTGCAAAAAATACTCTGACCTTTTATATTCGCTCAACACATGGAAGTGGAAGCAATGGAGGCGCAGAAGCTGAAGGATATGCCATTAAATGAAAATCCGGATATAACTCTTTGGGTCAGATGCTTTGAAGTATTCGGAGGAGGAACCCGCCTTGCAATGCTGAAGACAATCTGCGCGCCGGCACATCGTCATTGAAGCCTGGTTTGGGGGCTACTGAGGGAGTCCTGGATTAAGGGGTCCTCGGGCGTCCGGGCTATGTGACGTGGGCCGGACTAATTGGCCATGAAGATACAAGACAGAAGACTTCCTCCCGTGTCCGGATGGGACTCTCCATTACATGGAAGGCAAGCTTGGCGTTTGGATATGAAGATTCCCCCCTCTGTAAACCAACTCTGTACAACCCTAGGTCCCTTCGGTGTCTATATAAACCGGAGGGTTTAGTCCGTAGAGGCAATCATAATCATACATGCTAGACAATTAGGGTTTAGCCATTACAATCTCGTGGTAGATCAACTCTTGTAACCCCTATATTCATCAAAGTCAATCAAGCAGGACGTAGGGTATTACCTCCATCAAGAGGGTCCGAACCTGGGTAAACATCGTGTCCCTCTCTCCTGTTACCATCGATCCTTAGACGCACAGTTCGGGACCCCCTACCCGAGATCTACCGGTTTTGACACTGACAAGATCCTCGGTCTCTCATGAGGAGTTCATTGCGGCTTTGGACACATTGAAAATCTCCATGACGACCGAGGTTAGAGATGAAGGAAATATGCCCTAGAGGCAATAATAAAGTTGTTATTTTATATTTCCTTATATCATGATAAATGTTTATTATTCATGCTAGAATTGTATTAACCGGAAACTTGATACATGTGTGAATACATAGACCAAACATAGAGTCCCTAGTAAGCCTCTACTAGACTAGCTCGTTAATCAAAGATGGTTAAGTTTCCTAACCATAAACATGTGTTGTCATTTGATGAACGGGAACACATCATTAGGAGAATCATGTGATGGACAAGACCCATCTGTTAGCTTAGCATAATGATCGATAAGTTTTATTGCTATTGCTTTCTTCATGACTTATGCATATTCCTTTGTGTAGCAACACGACCTCAGACGGTCAAGTCTCTGTGCTTAAGTGTCATCCCTGGATCGGTATGCTGACACGCACAGTACTCAAGGATTTATAATGGAGGTAAATCACATGTATAAAATAACATAAATACTATTACCTCAATCCAAATAGCGGAAGTAACAACAAGGTTGTGGATTCCCATCAACACCAACAGCAAAGTTGAGTGTAGAAATCGTAACCCTAACGTATCACTTACTCGTCGTAAGAATCCTGCAACATGAGACGTTGCAGCCACAAAGGGTCAGTACATTGAATGTACTGGCAAATTCACACCATAGGAGAATGTTGAATAAAGGCTATCACTACATGCATATTTGGCTGGTGGAAAGGCTCTATGGTTATAATGTTTTTGTGAAAAGCCATTTTCCCTACTTCAAAGGAATATAATTTATTTAACTACAAAGTTGGTTGAAAATATTGAGAAGGTTCCTCCAACTCAATGCCAAATTATCATCAATAACCCAACAAATTGTTTAAGTAACGTGATGAGATCAATATGATAATCCAAGTACCAGATACTCAAGATTTGTCCATAACCGAGGACACGCCTAATCATGATTAGTTTGTACACTCTGTAGAGGTTTGCGCACTTTTCCCCATAAGACCCGATCTCCTCCGTTGAATTTCTCGCACTGCCGGGTGTTTGAGAAATGGATGACCGAGACACAGTCTTTCAGAAGCATTAACTCTCTACAACGGATAGACTATACCACCTACAACCCACTACCTGCTAGTCTATCTCTTCAAGAGATTCACACAACTTACTCAACTATGCTAGATCCCATAATAGCTTGTGGCTGCACACGGAAGTTTCTAGCATGAATAATCTTATGATCCCTTTGAGCCTGGGTGGCATTCCATAGGGTGATCACACGGGTCCTCCGGGATCCCCTTGGGCAAGCACTGGGTTCTCCAGGTGCCCGGGCAAACCACTGGGTGCTCCAGGGTGCCCCAACCAATCCACCCAGATGTGTATTAAACTGGCCACCTTAAGTTAACCATTAAATAATAACTCTCACATTTGTCATGAATTCTCTCAAACCAATCCTCGTCTACGAGCATAACATAGCAATGTGAGCATAACATAAAAGTAACTCCCAGGGTTTGAATGCAGGGCAATAGGTTCCTACCTCATCAACTACTACCCGATATCCACATGTTATAAATTCCTAACCATGCAATGTTTGAGGGTGTAACTAATGCATAAAAACTGGGTATGAAAGGGATATGATCAAAGTGTGAACTTGCCTTGTACTGTTGATGAAGATGATTCACACTCATAACTCTTGATATTTCTACTCGTCACACTCCGTTCAATCTATCTTGAGCAAGCAATAGTAACCACACATAAGCAATCACTCAAAAGATCGGGAAGAATGAAGAAGACAGTTCGGAAAACATCAAAACCAACAAATAACTCTTGCAACATAAAACAATTTCTAACAGTACCAAAATTATGTGTATTTGGTCTTATCATAAAGTTTAAGTCAAGAGCTTCGATTTGCAAAAAGAATCAACTAAATCGGAGTTATAAAACTCAAGTTATGAACAAAAGAAGTTTGAATACAATCTGTTTGAATTCAAATTTTAAAACTTTAAAAAACATGTTTAAGTTGTTTTACTGGATAGAGGAGATCGTAACAAAGAAGTGGGCGTTGGTTTCGTTGGATTTGGACTAACGAGTAAAAAGTAGTGATCGATTGAAGAACAGGGACTAATCTATAAAGAAATCATCACAGATAGGTCCCTGGCCGAAATAAAATAAAACAAAAAGGCTATTTAACGAATGTTCGCCACCAAGGGCTTATCGAGCGAATAGTGCGCCAGATAGGAAAGAAAACGAACGGAGTCGGATCCGTTGGCTCGAGATCCGACGGTTGAGATTAGGGCGGGGTGGTTACCATGGCGGTGGCGAGATCCGGCGATGTCGGCGGCGGTTCCGGCGACGGGGCGAGACGCGAGCGGCGGCGCAGGCGAGCGGTGAGCGATGGATGCGGCAGAGGGTGGCGCGGGCAGCAGCACGATGCGATGGCAGCGAGGCGAATCGCGGAGCAGCGTTGGCGGCAGCAAAGTCGGCGGCGGCGACGAGATGTGCAGCGGCGGCGGCGTGACACGAGAAGGAGAGGAACGGGGCCGGGGCGGCGCCCTTCATAGGAGGGGAGGGGAGGCGAGGCGTGGGCGAGGGGGCAGGCAGAGGCAGCGACGGGAGTCCGTGCAGAGCACGGCGGCGCTAGCGTGCGGCAGCCGGTCTCCGACCGGAGGTCGAGGACGGCGCGGTTGGGCCGGGCTGTGGCCTGGCCCGGTTGGCTGGGCCGGCCCAGTCGGGCAAGAAGCTCTTTTTTTAAATAAAACAGCATAAAGAAAAAAAGAAAAGTTGAAATAAATAAAAATACTATAGGCATATAATATATCAAAATTTTTAGAAAAAGATTTTCTACAACATGAACATTTCTCCAGTGCCAAATAAATTTCACAAAAATTCAAATAATTCAAACAATGCTACTTCTACAATAAAACCCAATAAAAATCATTTTAGAAATACCAAAATGATTTCAAAATTATTTCTCTCCAATTTTCTGATGTAGGAAATCATTTTACCCTATTTTCCATTTGTTTTATTTTTGGAGAAAAATAATTTGAATAAAACCCAAATAACTCCAAATTGAAAATAATTTCGAAGGGGACTTTTAAATTTGATCACTTTAAACTTCCAAATCGTATTTCATATATTTTGAAGAAGTCATTTTATCTTCTCTCATGAAAATCATTGAGTTGCTTAAAGTTTCTGAATTTGAAATATTTCCAAATAAAATTCAAATCTTTTCAAAAAACCCTTCTCATTTAATTAAATGGAAGAAGTCATATCATCTTCTCTCGAGGGTTTTGTATTTGAAAAGAATTTGAATTCACGGAGATCAAAATGCAAAAAGGTGAAAGTTTGGGAAAGTCCTTTTATTCCCTCTCATTTAACTTTCAAAAAGTTTTGAATTTCACTCAATCAATCACACAACAATCAAACAAACAATCAATCTATCTATTTACTATAACATTCCAAAATTTAGAATTTTGGGATGTTACAAACCTACCACCCTTAAAATGAATCTCGTCCTCGAGATTCGGAGAGGCTAGCAAGAAAAAGGTTAGGGTTTGGGGGTCTCCTCAAAATCCATCAATTGTCGCAGGAGGGGGTCTGGGATGCTACCACCCTTAGAAGCATGGTTACGGTTCCATCAAAACTCATATACTTCATCCATATTGTTAACAGTGTCGGTCTTCTCAGATCTTCAGGATAATTCCTTATCTGGGCTCTTTCGGTAGTGGCATAACCTTTTCCTGAATTCTTCTGTCTTTCATCTTCGTAAGGTTCTTCTGTGACTGGGTCTTCTTAGCTGACGGGTATTGCGCCAATACTAAACAACTATCGATATCTCATAGTGGTCAACCATTTATGGCTTCTCCTGCAGGAAATGGTTCTAGGCTTCATTCTCACCGTATGTCCTACGATTGGCAACAACTGCCTTGTACAAGGGAAAATGATTATACCATTCTAAGGTTTAAACAAGGCTTAATATCGTCGTCTCTCTACTATAGGTAAGTCACTCAGATTTACCATCCCATATAGCAAGGCGAATAATAAGAGTAAGTCGGTATGGTGATCAATCCATCCCGCACCCAAATCATTACCTTGTACATGGTTTAGCGAATCTCGCACTCTAACACTCGGTCATCCTCTCAAGCATTGCAGAATTTCTCTTGTCAACAAACTAGGTTCGGATAAATCCATTGATTCTGCAATCCAAACAAACATCTATCGTTCCTTCACAACTCTCAGGTTTTGCGTAAACTCCTATAAGATCGTCTGTTGATAAAGTCGTAACTTCTTCTAGGGTTTTTTCCTTCAGCAAGAGTATGCTTGCTTCTTGGCAGATCCTGGGGCCTGTGGGTTATGGCCCATCTCATCACTTGAAATCCTTGAACTCATCATTGGGGCAACTGATCACTATTCCAACATCCAGCTTCCTAGCATTTCTTAAATCCATCCAATTGTAGTGTCTCCCTTCCTTATATTGGTATCCAACTAATACGTGATTACTCAGACTCATCACGGCATTACAATTGCTCCATATTACCAACATTATACCTCCTTTATATTCCAATAGCACTTCATCCCTTCATACTCATGGGATATCCCACATATCGAGATAAAACTCGTACTTACTTTGTCCAAAGTCCACTCCGTGGAATATCATAATCCTTTCTAGGGGTCAAGGGTCATCACAGTTACTACCGCCCTTGAAATGCACAAACTCAACCATAGACCATATTTCTCATATCCTCAAAAATGTTCAAAATCATTCTTCATAGAATAACAACTCATAAAATGGGCCACGAGGGTGGAGGGGACTTCGAAAGGGATTGTCCAAGAATGGCTCCCACCCACCCCACCCCACCCCTCCCACCACCACCACCACCGCCGCCACCACCACCACCGGCGTTCTACCTCTCCTATGGCGATCATGATCTCTGTGCTTGAACCATGGATGGACTACTTCATTGGGACTTTAACCCCGGCCTCAAGGTCGAGGACCAGGTTCGTAGGCGCTTCAGATCCATAGTGCACTTCTCTCCTTCCCCTACCTCCAAGGAATTATTCTTGGTGGTCACCTTTTCCTCAGCTTCTTTTCCCCTCTCTTGTGCTTCGGTTGGTTTGGCCTTGCAATGTTGTATTGGTGGCCTTGCTTCTGGTTTTAATGTGACACACATTGGTGCCAAGAATTTTCACTTCTCAGTGGCCTCCAACAAAGTGGGACATTTTATCTATGCCCTAAGGGATAGAATTTGGCCAGACTTTGTCTGCCATTTTGGGTTGTTTAAGAAACTTTGGAGTGCCCCATATGATGGGTCTGATCGTTGGAGCACGTCACAGGAAATTAATGAGTTGTGGACTCGGGATCCTAAAGCCATCCATACCAATCTAGGTTTTCTTGAGAAAAGTGCTTCAAAAGATTTTTCTTCTACCACTGAATTGGTGAAATTTGGTCTCACTAAACACATTTCTACAAATCTGCTGAGCTCCTTTGAGGATGCTGCCGGACATACTGTGGATGATTGCAACGATCCTTGCTCCGACGAATTTCCGATCCATGCAACGGTGTTGTTTGGCAGTTTGGAAGTTCCTCTTTCTGCGGTGGAAAATAATTTCCTTTCCAAAAGCTTTGTTGGCAAGGATCGTAAAGAGAGTAAATGGAGGTACATTCCTTCTGTTGTTTTGGAGCGTATCTTGGATTTGCGTCAGGCTCATTATGAGGAGGCAGACATCCAACAAATCTGTGATCTAAATGACTTGCCATCTTCGGAAGTCATCCATAATCTCTTGGGGCGTTGCTCTAGGTGATGGGCACCGAATCATAGAGTGGATCAATGTAAAGCCAAATTATGTGATTCCTGCCATAATTTTGAGAGGGCTTGTTTTTGTGTGAAAATACCGCTTGGCCAGCCCGTGATGGCCTGCACATATGTAATAATCCGGCCCACTGTCGGGCATCTTGCCCTGGACTTCTCTACTGTGCACGGTGCTCGTTCCTGGGCCATGACCCACCTGACTGCTCGGATTGTCTGTGCCCCCGTTTATTTTGGCGCAAGAAGAAGCTGGAGAGGCAGCGTATCTCCACCACAAATCCACGGCGCAGGACACGTAAGCGGAATCCACACTTCCCAAAAATCAAACAGATTTGGTGACCAAAAAAGACACCAGAAAATGGGTCCCTTTCCCATACTGCCATTGGCTTAACGTCTCCGCTTCCGGCCCCTCGCCACTTCCCTATTCTGCCACCCCAGCCGACCAACGAGAAGCAAGGGAACTCTTTTCCCTGCTCGACTTCTCCGACGACTGCAGAAGCGAGAACTGTCGTCCCATCCACCGCCATGGCCAACTTCCCGGCCCACCCCTTCCAGTTCGTGCAGATGGGAGCCCATATCGAGCGGGGTCTGGACCATCGTCTTGCGCGCAATATGATTGTGGTGGATGATCCGCCGCTCAGCCATGAAAGGTACGCCTTGGTCACTGCCACCCCGCCGATCCCTGATCATCAGAAGAAGATGGTTCTGAATGAAGTAGTGTGCATCATGATTGAGGATTTTCACTTAGAGGTGCCTGATGCTTTTGTGTATCCCATCGGAGTTGGCATGGTAGCTTTTGCGGATGTAGCGCTCAGGGATCAGTTCATTCAGGAAACCCCGCACCAGTTAGATCCTCTCGATGATGACATGACTTTCTCCTTTGTGCCACATGATGAAGGAGAAAATATGCGTCAATGCCCTTTTCAGTATGTAGCTTGGGTTCTGTTTCTAGCATTCCCAATGGATTATCAGATGGAACATTACATCAACAAGGCTGTTTCTTGTTTTGGCAAGTTAGATCTTTGGCACAGGCCGGGTCAGAATAAGGAGAGGGTCCTTGTTAGAGTACTTATCAGCAACATTGCACAAGTTCCTCACAGCTTGGTGATCAAATGCATTGGTACCTTGCCGGGCATGGGCAGATCCTGGTCCGTTCCGGTGTATGTTCTCAATGGCAGAAACGTTCTTCCTGAACTGGTTGGTAATGAGGACGAGGCTCCTCCCATGAATGCTTCTCCACATCCCTATGAGTTGCCCTATTTGACAGCAGCGCAGCAGTGGTTGCTTGATCACCAGCAGATGATGCAACAGCAAATAGATGCGGCCTGGGAACAACAAGCTCCTCCTCAACAACAGCAGAATGATGGATGGGGTGTTTGGCCGGTAGCACCCCCGCCATACAGAGGATTCAGCTTTTGCACCTTGTTCCAATATACTGGCCCCTCGCTCATGGATGGAGTGGAGCAGGAAAGTAACATCTCTGATGATCCTAGAGTGAATGGTCTGTATACTCTGAAGTTGAGGAAGCTGCAGATGCTCTGATCCATGGCAGGGAAGTGCCTGGAGCACATTTTGTTCGAGCTATGGGCACATCTCACATGATGAGGGTGGGAGTTGAGGAAGATTTCTCTTTCCTGCAATTTCTCTAGGCCGGTTCACTCGCTGCATTGAGGGACCTATAGTCTCCTCTGTTTCTACTCTGTGCCATGGGTGCCTGCCGATAAACCCTCTCGCCTTCTATATAGCTGTTACTTAGGCAGTTACCATAGGCATATATGCTGTGAGCATTGGCTTTGGCCGTCCATTGAGTGTTTGCTTTGATATGCCCGTCCTCATCCCGCTGGAGATCTGGGATAGGTATGCTCCACAGCCCTCCTCTGATTCGATGGGGGATGAGGTGGTGTCTGAAACTTTTGTGGAAGCTCCTGCTACTTCAGTGCCTGCCCTGCCTGCTGCCGAGTCCACTAATCAGTATCTTCGGAGGATGGTCGCGGCAGAAAAGGCCCCTATTGATACTACTTCCCTGCGCTGCAGCTCTCGCTCCACAAAATATGACGGTTTCAGAATTCCACAGCGCACTGACATGAAGAAGGGGCAATCCAGGGTCAAGCAGCGGGGCGCGCCCTCGGTTATCTGCTCTTCCAAGGCAACGGCTCCCTGTGCCAATCTGCTGACCAGTGCCACTCCCACGACAGGTGACCAGGTACCTCCCCTGATTCCTATTCCACATCTATAGTTTGTTGCCACTACTCTCCGTGGGATTCCACCTGATGATCTGAGTTCTCAGAAGCTCCTTGAGGGAGATCAAGGGGAGGCTGATCCGACGCTGCACTAGGAGGATGTCGTAGAATAAGGAGTGGAATGTTCTTTGTTGGAACTTTCGCGGAATCAACTCTGAAAAGAAACAGTTGGCGATCCGCAATGCTATAGAAATTAGTGGGTGTTCAGTGGTCTGTCTACAAGAAACTAAGCGCGACTCTTTTGATGCTTCTTTTGTTAAGAAGTTCTATCCGAAAAAAATCGATATGTTTGAATTTGTGCCCTCTGTTGGGAATTCAGGTGGTCTTATTACTATTTGGATGAGTTCGGCTTTCACTGGTGTTCCAATTTTCTATGAAACTTTTGTGCTCGGCGTTAGGCTCACCTCGATGCAATCTAACAATTCGTGGACATTAGTTAATATATATGGACCATGTGTAGATCCTAATCGGACAATTTTCACCAATTGGCTGTTTGACCTTGATATCCCCAACTGTGAAGATTGGCTCATTCTCGGTGACTTTAATTTTATCCGTGCGCCAGACAACCGAAACAGGGGAGGGGGTGACGCCAACGATATGTTACTCTTTAATGAGTTCATCAGAAGGCAATCATTAGTTGAGTTGCCGATCAAGGGCTGTTCTTTCACCTAGAGTAATATGCAAATGGATCTGCTAGAACAACTTGACTGGCATTTTACCTCTGTTAACTGGGCCGTGAAGTATCCTAACACTGTCGTTATGCCCTTGGGTAAAACCACGTCCGATCATGTGCCCTGCTATGTCAGCATCCAATCCAAAATACCCAAGTCGAAACTTTTTCGCTTTGAAGACTTTTGGATCAAGCTACCGGTTTTTTTTTTTTTTTTAACGATCATGGGGCAAACGTTGCTATGCCCCAAATGCGGCCGTAGTGCTATGCAAGAAACTCAAAACACTTCGGTACGACCTCAAGCAGTGGAGCAAGCAAAACTCCAGACTCTCGATGCTCATTGATAATTGCAACAAAACCCTCCTAGAGATTGATGGCTTAGAGGAGAAAAGTAGATTGTCCACTCCTGAGACCAACTTCAGAGTGATCCTGAGACAACATCTTCTCCACTTGTTGGACTGCAAGAAAGCTTACTGGATGAAGCGTTGCACGGCCAGAAATTTCAAATTTGGAGAAGGTAACACGATTTTTTTTCACAGGGCGGCCACTGAATGGTACCGTAGAAACAACATTGCAAGTCTCAAATTGCCGGACGGCTCGGTCATACACGATCATGTAGGCAAGGAGGCTGTGCTTTTCCAGGCGTTTAAGGAAAGACTGGGGTGCTCCCACCAGACCCACATGAAATTTGATTTGGCTCGGATCATCAAGAAGGTAGAAGGCCTCCAAGCTTTATCTGTCCCTTTCACCCATAAGGAAATTGACGAGGTGATCAAAGAGATGCCGGCCGATCGGGCTCCATGCCCGGACGGTTTTAGTGGTAGTTTCATCAAATCGTGCTGGCACATCATTAGAGGTGATTTCTATCGACTGTGCTCGGAGTTTCATGCAGGTACTCTGGACCTTGAGAGCCTGAATACAGGTTTTATAACTCTCATCCCTAAAATTCAGTCGCCAGAAACTGCTAACGACTATCGACCAATCACCTTGCTGAACTGCTGCCTTAAAATCCTGACAAAGCTCCTCGCTAACCATTTGCAACAAGTTGTCCTCAAGATTGTACATAGAAATCAGTATGGATTTTTGAAAGGCCACTCGATTCAAGATTGCGTTGCGTGGGCGTACGAATTCGTTCATCAGTGTCAAGCCTCGGGGCGTGAGACTGCGATTTTAAAGATGGATTTCGCTAAAGCGTTCGACACGATTGAACATGCTCCGATGATGGAAATTATGAAGTGCATGGGTTTTGACGATCGATGGCTTGGGTGGATCAAATGCTTATTCGGGACAGCTAAATCCTCTGTTTTACTCAACGGGACACCGGGCAAACAATTCTTCTGCTTGCGTGGAGTGCGCCAAGGAGACCCGCTGTCTCCACTTATCTTTGTGCTAGCTGCAGATTTGCTACAAGCTGCCATTAATGACTCCTATAGATCGGGTAATCTCCATCTGCCAATCCCAACTCGGGATGAGAATTATCCTGTGATATAGTACACCGACGACACAATCCTTGTGTTGCCCGCTGAGGAAAGCCAAGCTAAAACCATCAAGTCCATCCTGCAAGATTATGCGTCATCGGTGGGGCTGCACATAAACTTTTAGAAATCAACTCTCATTACAGTCAATCCCGCAGCAGACACCACCGCGCGTTTAGCGTAGGTCTTTGGCTGCGCCATTGGATCCATGCCGTTTTCTTACCTAGGGTTGCCCATGGGAACGGCCAAGCCGACTGTCGCAGACCTCATGCCGCTGGTGTCATCGGTTGAGCGCAAACTCTCCACGGCAGCCTCTCTACTTGACCTTGGCTCGAAGCTTACACTAGTGAACTCGGTGGTCACCTCCCTGGCAATCTATGCGATGTGTTCCATCAGGATCCCCCCGAAAATACTTGAGCATTTGGATAAACTTCGACGTTACTGTCTTTGGGTAAAGAACACGGACGATGGTCTGAAGTCCGTCTCTCTGGCAGCCTGGGAGCTAGTTTGCAGGCCCAAGAACAAGGGTGGGCTCGGGGTGCTCGACCTAAAGATCCAAAATCAGGGCCTGCTGCTCAAACAGCTACACAAGTTCTATAACCACATGGACATCCCATGGGTTGATCTCGTGTGGAACACGTACTATGAAGGCCTGGTCCCGCATGCTTCTGGCTCGTGTGGATCGTTCTGGTGGAAGGACGTCATGAATCTGGCGCCAACCTACAGGGCAATCACCTCGGTTGAGGTGGGGGATGGGAGCTCATCTTTGTTCTGGAAAGATGCCTGGCACGGTGACATTCTGGCTGATAGCCACCCCCGCCTATTCTCCTTCACCAGGCATGAGGATGTATCTGTCAAAGTGCTCCTGACGTCGCCTAGGCTCGGCCAAACTTCCATCTCCCACTCTCGGTACAAGCTAGAGAAGAGCTGGATGATCTTCAAGCCTCCTTGGCCTCAATGGAGGTCACGGAGGTGCACGATGCCTGGCGCCTGATTTGGAGATCGGAGGAGTTCGCCTCCAGCAAATTCTATCTTCATTGTTTTCGGGATATGGAAGCGGATGATGCATTCAAATGGATCTGGAAATCAAAGTGCACCAACAAGTGGAAGGTTTTTGTATGGCTGCTCCTTGCGGATAGGCTGAACACTCGAGGTTTGCTCAAGAGGAAACATATGAAGTTGAGAGATGACAACTATGCCTGCCTGCTGTGTGATCATCCACCCGAAGAAACGGTGGAACACTTGTTCTTTCACTGTGACTTTAGTAGCGCGTGTTGGGGAAAGCTGGGGATCACATGGCCTCTGCATGGCAACCGGGTGCAACTTTTGCATGAAGCTAAAGCCACGTGGGGAAGACCAATGTTCATGGAAGTTTTCATTATAGCCTCTTGGAGCATCTGGAAAGAACGCAATAATAAACTGTTCAGAAATATGGCAGCGACCATCGAGGGGTGGAGCCAGAGATTCAAATTGGATTTCGGTATGATGAGACATAGAATCAAACAGGCCTTGGTGCCTTTTGTTGATCGGGTAGTTGACTTGTTATAGCAGCATAGCCTTGTACCATTGATGTATAGGGATATCTTAACTCCTTCTGCACCCATGTAATTTCTATTCCATGTAATCTTGTGTCTTGAATAGTAATACTAAAGTCAGTGGGGGGCTGCCCCCACTGTCCCAAGCTTTAAAAAAACTCATAAAATCCAAATCTTTACCAATGATGCTAACTTCATTGATTCTCCAATGATTACAATCTCTTTCTTTTCCATTATATGCCTTAACTCATCGCCTCGATATAAAGGAAAATGTTCTCACTACTACTACTACTATACCCCTTTTCCGTTGCAAAACTCAACTATTTAGCACAAGCTTCCTTCTCTTTGGGACAATCCCTAGCAAAGTGCCCTGCTTCATTACAACGAAAACATGTTACTTCTGACAAGTCCCGAGGTATCCTTGTGATTATACAGCCTCCTTGGGGTCCTTGGCTTCCTTGTTGGGCAACTGCTGAGGTAGTGCCCTGACTCCTTGCACCTGTAACAGGTGATATGACTCAGGTCCTTTTTGGAATCCAATCTACTTCTCTTCCTGGACTTTTCCATTCCAATCAGGGCTTCTATTTCCTGTGGGTCATACTCTACTTCCTCCGTCAGGAATTCTACTAGATCCCCATCCAGACAATTCTAGGAGATGTGTCCTTCTTCTCCACACGAATAACATGACTTAGTGCATGGTTTAATTGGGTCTTCTTCAGGTGTGTCCTCCACCTCTTCCTTCATCGTAGTTTCTTCTAAAATTTCCACGAGGGCTCCTTTCATTGCTTTTTTCGTCTGCTGGATGGTTTTTCGAACCATGGGGTAAATGTGACACTGAGCAGGGTAGTGGGTAGTCCCTTCACATAAGAAACAAGTAATCTGCCTAGTTGGGCATTCTTCATCTGGGTGACTTTCTTCACAATTAGGGCATTCATCCTTGTGTTCCTTATGGTTGTGTCCTATTTCTCCACAAAGCTTGCATGCATAGGGTTTCTTCATATCATTTCCATAAGGCTTCAATTTCTGGGACACAAACCGAGACTTTGGCAAAGTCAACTCAAATTCTTTCCAAGTGGTTACTCCTTGCCATCCATTGATGGTTTGGTACATCCTCCACCAAGTAGCAGCACCTCTTTCAAAGCACTGAAGAGCATGCTGGGTCATATCCTTTCTGACTATAGGGTTATTCTTCATGTGATCCTCCATGTTATGAATCCATCGGTCTGTCTCTAATTGACTTATCGGTCCAGGGAAACATGAGTTCATCTCCATTTGTCCTCTATTGAGTCCATGGGTTTGGGGTAAGATGAGAGAGACAAAGGGGGATGCACACAATACAAACAATAGTTTTGAAGAGACAAATTTTATCTGTGGATGTCGGAAAAACATCAAACAAATGACATCTCACAGTCGTCGCATCTAACGTAGGTATATAACAGGGGCTTGGTCTTCTAAAGGTCAATGAATCTTCAAAGTCGTCAAACTCTTCGAGTCTCATTCATGTCTCTGATGGCTTCTTTCGATCGTGCTTGTCCTTCTCAAGTTCTTTTGCTAGATCATCTCTGTCGACGCAAAGTCTCTCATGATGTCCTTCAATATTCTGGGGTTGCGTTCCAAACTTCTGGGTTTCAACATCCTTGGCATGAACCATGGTCCTACTGTCCTTCAGTTCCTGACAAATCTCCGGTATCTCGAGGTTGTAGCTCCTCTAGCTTGGCTACTTTCAGCTTCTGGTTCTTGAGTTCTTCACGAAATGCTTCCTTGTCTAATACGGCTTCCTGGAGCCCCATCTTAAAATTCTTGATGTATTACACCAGATTCTGGCGATACACCAGCTAAGGTTAAAACTTCATCTTACTGATAGGTGCTCCATCAGCCTTCTACCATCCAATCCTTCCGAAGAAATGCATGCTTAGCTCAGCTCGGTGACCATAGTATCAGTGGCGATGACATCACGGATAACCATATTTCCGCCCTTGTCATTGCCATGAGCTATCTTCCATAGTTGATATCTCCTGCCTTAGGGTTTTCTTGACAAAACTTTGAGTTCTCATGCTCCATGTTCCGGTCTTTCTCCGATACACCTTGATCTTGGTATTGACAGCTTCCATAGTCTGCCAAGTTCCATAAGGGTAGCCTTCCTAGGTCATACAAATCTGGGAATTCTTCAGAGCCTTCAAATTCTCCTTGTCTTCGGTCTTCAACCATTGTGGTTTCCATTATTCAAATGCACGGTAAATACTTTTCATTCCAAAGTGGTCTTAGTTGTCCGATATCTTGTACTTCTGGAAGTGGTCTCATCGGTCGAATCTTCGTGTGGTCAAAAGGGGAAAGGGGTATGGTCTCACTAAAAGGGAATATTTGAATAAGTTTAGAAGAGAGGAGAGGTAAAAGATCTTTTGAAATTAAAGTTTTACAGAAAATCTTTCCTATGGTCTAGCGAGTTTCTAGGGTCACGTCCTACAGTCAACATGTGCTCTGATACCATCTTGTAGCGACCCGACCTCAGACGGTCAAGTCTCTGTACTTAAGTGTCATCCCTGGATCGGTATGCTGACACACACAATACTCGAGGATTTATAACAGAGGTAAATCACATGTATGAAATAACGTAAATACTATTACCTCAATCCAAATAGCGGACGTAACAACAAGGTTGTGGATTCCCATCAACACCAACGGCAAAGTTGAGTGTAGAAATCGTAACCCTAACGTATCACTTACTCATCGTAAGAATCCTGAAACATGAGACGTTGCAGCCACAAAGGGTCAGTACATTGAATGTACTGGCAAATTCACACCATAGGATAATGATGAATAAAGGCTATCACTACATGCATAGTTGGCTGGTGGAAAGGCTCTATGGTTATAATGTTTTTGCGAAAAGCCAATTTTTCCCTACTACAAAGGAATATAATTTATTTAACTACAAAGTTGGTTGAAAATATTGAGAAGGTTCCTCCAACTCAATCCCAAATTAACATCAATAACCCAACAAATTATTTAAGTAACATGATGAGATCAATATGATAATCGAAGTACCAGATACTCAAGATTTGTCCATAACCGTGGACACGGCTAATCATGATTAGTTTGCACACTGTGCAGAGGTTTGCGCACTTTTCCCCACAAGACCCGATCTCCTCCGTTGAATTTCTCGCACTGCCGGGTGTTTGAGAAACGGATGACCGAGACATAGTCTTTCAGAAGGATTAACTCTCTACTCCGGATAGACTATACCACCTACAACCCACTACCTGCTAGTCTATCTCTTCAAGAGCTTCACGCAACTTCCTCAACTATGCTAGAGCCCATAATAGCTTATTGCTGCACACGGAAGTTTCTAGCATGAATGATCTTATGATCCCTTTGAGCCTGGGTGGCATTCCATAGGGTGATCACACGGGTCCTCCGGGATCCCCTTGGGCAAGCACTGGGTTCTCCAGGTGCCCGGGAAAACCACTGGGTGCTCCAGGGTGCCCCAACCAATCCACCCAGATGTGTATTAAAGTGGCCACCTTAAGTTAACCATTAAATAATAATGCTCACATCTGTCATGAATTCTCTTAAACCAATCCACGTCTACGAGCATAGCATAGCAATATGAGCATAACATAAAAGTAACTCCGAGGGTTTGAATGCATGGCAATAGGTTCCTACCTCATCAACTACTTCCCGATACCCACATGTTATAAATTCCTAACCATGCAATGTTTGAGGGTGTAACTAATGCATAAAAACTGGGTATGAAAGGGATATGATCAAAGTGTGAACTTGCCTTGTACTGTTGATGAAGATGATTTGCACTCACAACTCTTGATATTTCTACTTGTCACACTCCGTTCAATCTATCGTGAGCAAGCAATAGTAACCACACATAAGCAATCACTCAAAAGATCGGGAAGAACGAAGAAGACAGTTCAGAAAACATCAAAACCAACAAATAACTCTTGCAACATAAAACAATTTCTAACAGTACCAAAATTATGTGAATTTGGCCTTATCAGAAAGTTTAAGTCAAGAGCTTCGATTTGCAAAAAGAATCAACTAAATCGGAATTATAAAACTCAAGTTATGAACAAAAAAAGTTTGAATACAATGTGTTCGAATTCAAATTTTAAAACTTTAAAAACATGTTTAAGTTGTTTTACTGGATAGAGGAGATCGTAACGAAGAAGTGGGCGTTGGTTTTGTTGGATCTGGACTAACAAGTAAAAAGTTGTGATCGATTGAAGAACAGGGACTAATCTATAAAGAAATCATCACAGATAGGTCCCTGGCCGAAATAAAATAAAACAAAAAGGCTATTTAACGAACGTTTGCCACCAAGGGCTTATCGAACGAACAATGCGCCAGATAGGAAAGAAAACGAATGGAGTCGGATCCGTTGGATCAAGATCCGACGACTGAGATTAGGTCAGGGTGGTTACTACGGCGGCGGCGAGATCCGGAGATGTCGGCGGCAGTTCCGGCGACGGGGCGAGACGCGGGTGGCGGCGCAGGCAAGCGACAAGGGGAGGCGGCGAGCGGCGGATGCGGTAGAGGGCGGCGGCACGATGCGACAGCGGCGAGGCGAATCGCGGAGCAGCGTCGGCAGCAGCAAAGTAGGCGGCGGCGACGAGATGTGCGGCGACGGCGGCGTGACACAAAAAGGAGAGGAACGGGGCCGGGGCGGCGCCCTTTATAGGAGGGGAGGGGAGGCGAGGCATGGGCGAGGGGGCAGGTAGAGGCGGTGGCGGGAGTCCGTGCGGAGCACGGCGGCGCTGGCGTGCAGCAGCCGGTCTCCGACCGGAGGTCGGGGACGGCGCGATTGGGCTGGGCCGTGGCCTGGCCCGGTTGGCTGGGCCGGCCCAGTCGGGGAAGAAGCTCTTTAAAAAAATACCGTAAAGAAAAAAAGCTTAAATAAATAAAAATACTATAGGCATATAATATATCAAAATTTTCATAAAAAGATTTTCTACAACATGAACATTTCTCTAGTGCCAAATAAATTTCACAAAAATTCAAATAATTCAAACAGTGCTACTTCTACAATAAAACCCAATAAAAATCATTTTAGAAATACCAAAATGATTTCAAAATTATTTCTCTCCAATTTTCTGATGTAGGGAATCATTTTAGCCTATTTTCCATTTATTTTATTTTTGGAGAAAAATAATTTGAATAAAACCAAATAACTCCAAATTGAAAATAATTTCGAAGGGGACTTTTAAATTTGATCCCTTTAAACTTCCAACTCATATTTCATATATTTTGAAGAAGTCATTTTAGCTTCTCTCTTGAAAATCATTGAGTTGCTTAAAGTTTCTGAATTTGAAATATTTCCAAATAAAATTCAAATCTTTTCAAAAAGCCCTTTTCATTTAATTGAATGGAAGAAGTCATATCATCTTCTCTCGAGGGTTTTGTATTTGAAAAGAATTTGAATTCACGGAGATCAAAATGCAAAAAGGTGAAAGTTTGGGAAAGTCCTTTTATTCCCTCTCATTTACACTACTAGGGAAAACCCTAGTAGTTGCGCGGGTTTTGAGGCTAGCAGCAGCGCGGGTGGTCGCGCTACTAATAAGGCGCTACAACTAACTTATAGTAGTAGCGCGGTCCTTACCCGCGCTACTACTGTTGACGATATCAGCAACGCTTTTTATGAACGTGCTACTATTACTTAGCTGTAGCGATTTCACAGTCCCTCGCTACTGTTATATCTTTCATTATTTTCCCCTGTATCCCTTTCCCTTTCAGTTTCCTTTTTAGATACTAGATACTAGGTACTGCTAGTAGATATCAAATTCATAAACCATTACTGGGTAGTACTCCCTTCGTTCCAAATTACTCGTCGTGGTTTTAGTTCAAACCACGACGAGTAATTTGGAACGAAGGGAGTACTAGATAACAATTTCATGCATAGTCAACATGCATCCTCAAGCAGTACAAGGTCATATCAACGACGATCATCATATGTAGTTCTAGATGATATCGACAACGATCATCATATGTAGTTCTAGATGATATAGCCACACACACATATGTAATTCTAGATGATATAGCCACACACACATATGTAGTTCTAGATGATATCAAAGACAATCATCATCCTCAAGCCGGGGCGGTTGGTGTTCCTAATAGTAATTAGGATGGCCTGTCCAAGACGAAGATTCTTGCCATCGAGGAATTTCTTCCACCCAACCGAGTTTAAGTGTGTGCGACCATCCGTGTCCACGCGGTAAGTACAGGTTGTGACGGAGCCCCTTGCAGTAAGGCGTAGTCCAGCTGAGCCTTCTTCATCAAGCTCGATACCATAACTCATAGATGTGCTCTTTGCCAATTTCTGAATAAGAAAAACATTTCAATTAATAAGCCTCGCAAATAAGTACATATGGATTATCTACACTATGAATAGTTTCCTTAGATTCTACACTAATAGGCATGTGATCGAACTCTACACTAAAACATATCATCGACTAGATTCCACATAACATACCATATCATTGGACTATACACTAAGTATTTCATCGGATAATTTGCATTTGTAAGTATAACATACCATATCATGTCGATCCACCATGGTATTTGTCAGGCGGGTCACGAATGGCACCCCGACAAAGTCAGCACGTGGCGGAATTATGTCCCATAGGTTGGACACCTCCTCCTCGCCCAGCCTTGTTCTTTGAGCTACGATGGCTTCATGAAGTGGGTCCTCATCATCTTCATCGAGTGGGTCCTCATTATCTTCATCATCTTCATCATCTTCGTCATCTTCATCATCTTCCACTAGGTTGAGATAAATGACAGCCAGGTTGGGTCTTTCTCCTCTGTAGGAGAAGCTGATCAACTCACCACCAGTAAGACACATGCGAGCGATGAAACGAGCCCATCCATCTCCTCCAATCTGCGACATATTGCGTCCTTTCTTGACCTCCATAGTGTACGGCCCCCCAGGAGCCTCAAATGTCACAGTGTCTCCTGTCAGCTTGTTGAATTTCAACCTCACATTGCATGGGACGATCTGTGTAAAATAAGAAAAATGACACAATGCAGTAATGCCAACACTAAAAATAAAATAGTTATTACATTTCATCTAATTTCTTACCGCCGCATGACGAAAACCCGATTGGAAGTAGATGCCGAACAGCTTGCCAGTTGCAAGGCTGCTGGCGCACCTTGACTTGCACAGTCGACATAGTGGTGGTGGGGGCGCCATTTTTCCTAAAGCAATATGAGCAAAGGATTAACGATCCACTTCACAGGAAAGAAAAACAGTAGCATGAGATATTTTGGGTTCTTCCACGAGAAGCAATTTGATGGATAATTATAATCCTAAGATCTAGTAACATATTAGATGACAAGGTACCACCTACATTTTGCCAAAAAGTAACTTATTAAAAAAACAAAAGCAACTACGTACCTATCCATGTATAGAAAAAATAACAATAAAATGGTGCATACTAAATCAACTAAATGAACTAGCCTACTAAATCAACTAAATCAAAATGTTCTAAATCAACTAAATGAACTAGCCTACTAAATCAACTAAATCAAAATGTTCTAAATCAACTAAATCAACTAGCCTACTAAATCAACTAAATCAAAATGTTCTAAATCAACTAAATCAACTAGCCTACTAAATCAACTAAATCAAAATGTTCTAAATCAATTAAATCAACTAAATCATATCAACTAAATCAAAATGTTGCATATGAACTAGCCTACTAAATAAAAATGTAGCAGGCAGGAGGGAGAAGGAGGGGCGACTCGAGGAGGGGCCGGCCGGCGGCCAGTGAAGGGAGGACGGAGGAGGAAGGCAGAGCGAGGAGGGGCCGGCCAGCGGCGAGTGGAGAGGAAGGACGGAGGAGGAGGCCGGTACCGAGTCCAGCAAGGAGGAGGAGGTGACGGCGGTGCAGAGGGAGGAGGGGCGACGGGGGAGGACCGGCGCGGGGGATTGAGAGGGATCCAGTGAGTGTGTGACTGTGAGTGGATCGGATAGAGGAGATGGGGGTGGGAGATGGAATGGTTTAGTAGTAGCGCGCTATAGAGAAAGACGCTACTGCTAAACTACCTAGCAGCAGTGCCTTTCACAAAGAAGCGCTACTGCTATGTGTCAACATGTAAAAATAGACTTAGTTCAATGTATCAAAAATACATTGATCATCAACGATCCTTTTGTGTACAATCTGATTTGTCAATATGAGTCCTCACTGGTTTAGGAACAGGTGAAGACTCATATTGCAGCCACAAATTCTACACATAGAGTTCAATGAAGACCAAGTGCTTGTCAAAGTTTGAGAACATATTTAAGGTGGTAGAAACTCTCTTCACGGAGCGAGGTGGGACTAAATTTTTGTAGTAAACTTAGCAGTAGCGCTTATTGGCGAAATGCGCTTCTACTATGCTACGTAGCAGTAGCGCCCGTCGTTATAACGCGTTGCTGCTATAGCTAGCCTCGCAGCGGCCTCGTGGGAATTATAGCAGTAGTGCGTCTTTGAGCGGGCGCGCTACTGCTATATTTATTTCAGCAGCGAGTTATTCTTGAGCTCGCTACTTCTAATTAGTAGCAGCGCCTTATTTTAAAGCGCGCTGCTGATAAGATTCTGTGTATAGGCTTTTCCCTAGTAGTGTTAACTTTCAAAAAGTTTCGAATTTCACTCAATCAATCACACAACAATCAAACAAACAATCAATCTATCTATTTATTATAACATTCCAAAATTTAGAATTTTGGGATGTTACACTTTGACTATGAGATTATGCTACTCCTGAATACCGGAGGAACACGTTGTGTGCTATAAAATGTCACAACGTAACTAGGTGATTATAAAGATGCTCTACAGGTGTCTCCAAAGGTGTTTGTTGGGTTGGCATAGATCGAGATTATGATTTGTCACTCTGAGTATCGGAGAGGTATCTCTGGGCCCTCTCGGTAATGCACATCATGATAAGCTTTGCATGCAATGTGACTAATGAGTTAGTCGCGGGATAATGCATTACGAAACGAGTAAAGAGACTTGCCAATAACAAGATTGAACTAGGTAGAAAGATACCGACGATCGAATCTCGGGCAAGTAACATACCGATGACAAAGGGAATGACGTATGTTGTCATTGCGGTTTGACCAATAAAGATAGTCATAGAATATGTAGGAACCAATATGAGTATCCAGGTTCCACTGTTGATTATTGACCGGAGATGTGTCTCGATCATGTCTACATAGTTCTCAAACCCATAGGGTCCGCACGCTTAACGTTCGATGACAATTTGTATTATGAGTTATGTGTTTTGGTGATCGAAGATTGTTCGAAGTCCCAAATGAGATCATGGACATGACGAGGAGTCTCGAAATGGTCGAGAGGTAAAGATTCATTTATTGGACGATGGTATTCGGACACTGGAATGGTTCCGGAATGTTTCGGGTATTTTTTTGGAGTACGGGGAGGTTACCGGAACCCCCACAGGGAAGTAACGGGCCTTCATGGGCCATATGGGAGAGAGATGGGAGCCTGCAAGGGGTGGCGCGCCCCCCATGGGCTGTCCGAATTGGACAAGGGGAAGGGGCGCAACCTCCCTTTCCTTCACCCTTTCCCCCTCCGAAAAAGGAAGGGGGCCGATGTCGGTGTACTAGAGTAGGGGTACCCTAGTACCCCGAACTTGTGCACGGGCAGTCGCAGCGTCCCGTGGCAAGGCTTGCCGGGTGACCGCCAAGGTCCTCCGTGGTTCCTTTGGAGCCATTCAAGAACAAAGTATCAAGCCAAGGAGACAAGACCCCGGCAAGAGGAGCTTGCCGGGAAGGCCAACCCAGGCACCTCAAGGAACTTGCCGCGACGCGCCTCGGCAAGGCCCAGTGAGCGACAAGCAACCGGACGTGAAAAGACAACGACCACGGCAAGGCACTTGCCGCGGCAAGCCACCACTCTGTGCCCGCGCTCCAGCGCATCCACCAACGTGTCGCTCTGGGACCCTTCCAGGCGTACGTGGCGGGAGGCTGTGCAGCCAGGGGTGCGCGGTGGCAAGCGGCGCTGACAAGATTGCCATCGTGGCAAGCGGTGGCGTCCCTGACGGCCCCTTTTGCACTATTTAGGCGACACAGACGGGCATTTAATGCCCTTGTCCCCTGCCGTCAGGGTTAGGTATGATACACTATAGCAGGTAGCTGTACCTACCGCAGCACCTTTCCATTTTTACCCTTGTCTACATTGCCACCTGTCGGTGACCCCTTGAGCATATAAAAGGAGGCCCATGCGCAACGTAGAGGGGGTTGGCTGGTTAACGGGCTAGCTAGTTAGCTAGTTCGGAGAACACTCCCGCTCGGTCTCGTTAGCTGCTGGTGTGCACTGTAGCACTCCGCGCTCCCGAGCAAGAAATCAATACAAACCACAAAGCAGGAGTAGGGTTTTACGCATCCGTGCGGCCCGAACCTGGGTAAACTGCTCGCGTGCCTTGCCTCGATCCGCTCTTTGCACGGCCTCCGCCCTCACCGAATCGAAAGGGACTCGGCCCGCCGGTCCCATAGGTGTTCGTGGATCAGTCCCCCGACATCTTTGGTGCGCCAGGTAGGGGGCGTCGAGGTTGTGTGAACCAGATCCGGCATTCGCGCGAGCTAGATCTTCGTCATCTTCATCGACATGCCGCCGAAGAAGAAGGCTTCGGAGGCGGCTTCTCCGTCTGTGCCGAACCCACCATCGCCGGAGCAAGCGGCTGATGGGGCAGGTGCCGGCGGAAGAACGGGCGTCGACGAGAGAGCTCACGGTGCTGCCAGGTCCAAGGACAAGGCTGCGCTGCCCATCGGCGGCGTAGCCGGCTCCCACAACGACCGGGCGCACTCCAAGACCTCGGCGTCCGTACATGCACCGCGCCCATCTCAGGAGGTGCGGGACCGGCAGCGTCATGGTGCTCACAGTACCATGCGTTTGCTGGACCAAGATCGAGCTGGTGGATCTCGGAGTGCTCAAGATCAGCATGCACGCCAACATGCTGGCACGAGCAAGGCACGGTCGCCTGGACGGGATACTGCTCCTTCTAACATAGTTAGAAGTCCAAGCATATCCCTCTCCTTGCACCGTTCGCCACCGCCACCCGCCACTCCAGCAGAAGCTTTGGCGCGAGCTCAACTGCTCCTGGACTACCCTCCAATGGCAGGCAAGATCGACGACTGGAGGGCCACCATTTAGAGTCTCATCGGCTTCGCCAACGGCGACGCCCAACGGCAGCCGAGCACGTCGCTGCCGCGGCAAGTCAGCCAGGCACAAGCCGGTGGCGACAAGACCGGTGGGGGTGCAACCACTATGCACTCTCCGCCCCGAAGGCCAAGATCGCCGACTCGCCGGATCCACCTCGACAGCGACTCCACCGCGTCATCAAATCCACGTGATCGTCGCGATCAGCGCCAAATTCTTCACGAACGACAACAAGAAGACGCTCGTACTTGCATCGAGCGCCGAAGAGAAACGCGACGCCAAATCGAGCCACCGGACAGACACCTTTCGCTCTAGTCTATGGAGCAGAGGCAGTTATCCCCACGGAACTCGTATACGGGTTACCTCGAGTGCTCGCTTATGATGAGCTCGAGCAAGAGCAGCTGCGACAAGATGACGCGCTGCTCCTTGAGGAAGACCGTCTTCAGGCTGCTGTGCGAGTTGCTCGCTACCAGCAAGCTTTGCGCCGCTACCATAGCCGCAAAGTTAATGCCAGAAGTCTCGAGGAAGGCGACCTTGTTCTTCGGCGTGTTCAGTCCGCGAAGAATTCCAACAAGTTGACACCGAAGTGGGAAGGCCCTTACCGGGTGAAACGAGTCACTAGGCCCGGCGTTGTCCGCCTTGAGACCGAAGATGGCATTCCGAAAAGGAAGGTTCCCTCGCCCACAAGTTTGCCGGGGGGGGGGAAGGAGAAGATAATGGTATGGACCAGGCGTCGTTCAAGAAAGTTTCATCTTGCCGGGAAGCAAACAACAGAAAAGATAAGTTGCCAAAGTTTGTGCAGTTAGATTTTTTTAAGATTTTAGGTTATCTTCCTTGAACGACCGTGCTTTGTATGGAAAACCTGTGCACGGAGGAACCAGCTCATAGCTAGTGGCGCCCTTACTTTGTTTCGAGTCCGCTCAACAACTTAAGTGAGCTGCGACTAGTTGTCGCGCCCTTACTTTGTTTCGAGTCCGCTCAACAACTTAAGTGAGCTGCAACTAGTTGCGACAAGGTTTCTTACCGGTAGCGGCACCGCCAGCAGGCTGCTGACGTCCCGCACTCAGCGCTTGCGGCTCAGGTGCCTGCTCGGCAAGTTCCCTAGAAGCGTAGGGTAAAAACATACAAAGCAAGGAGTCAAGTAAAGGGAATAACATTGCAATGGCTACCCAAAATAGAGTTATATTACAAAATAGCTTGATCGTTTTCATAACTTGATCGACAGCGACAAGAAAAAGGAGGAAACGGGCGGCCTAGTCTGCGCGATCGCCCTCAATCCTCTTGATCCCGCTCACCTTGTCCACAATGGGTGCGACAAGGGCCTTGAGCTCCTCCAGATCAGCATCCGGCGGCAAGGTCCTGAGGACATTGGTGAGGCGCAGGCCTGGGTTGTGGAAGGCCACCTTCATCAACACCTTCTGAAGGGCTCCCGCGTAGATCTTGCGCGACTCGTCGGCCAGCTGCTTTGGGATCCTCTCCCGGAGTCGCTGGAGGGCCGTCGCCACACCCTTGAAGAACAAGACGAGCTTGGCGCTGGGTTGGAGGTTCTCGTCAGAGGGATACCCGAGATCCTCCATCCCCAGCTGCGCCAGCTCCTTGTCGATGTCTGTGGCGGCATTCACAAGACTCTCTGTCCAGTGCTCCACAGTTTCCCTGAAGGCATTTTGGGTGGTGGCAACACTTTCTAGCAGCGCCTTGTCGGCCTTGATCTCCTCCCTCAAGGCCGCCTCCTGCTTCTTGGCGCCGTCCAGAGTCTTGGTCAAAGCGGTCAGCTTCAACTCAAGATTCGCATTGGAGTCCTTGGCGGCGCTGAGCTCTTTGCCCTTCTCGGCGAGATCGGCCTCCAGCTGCGCCACCTTCGTCTCCAGCTCCTTCTTGGCGGCCTCGGCGGCGGCGGCAGCGTCCTCTGCTTGCCTGAGGGCTCCGCCAAGTCTTTCCTCGCGCGCGGCAAGCTCCTCCTCATGGGCGTCAAGATTGACCTTCCGTTGCGCCAGCTCACCCTCCTCCGCGGATAGCTTCACAGTGGCAAGTCGCTGTTGCTCTTCGAGTTCAGCTTTCTCGAGGAGGAAGGCCTTCTGCGCTTCATCGAGTTGCTCTCGCTCCTCCGCCAGGGACCAGAGAGCTTCCCGGTGGAAACCCCCGAGCTCTTCCACGCGCTTCTCAATATCTGCTCCCGCCTTCGCGACAAGCGCCTCGCGGGATTCCAGCTTGGCTTGCCGCGCGCGGTAGAGCGACAATAGCTTCCGCAGCAGCCGCTCCTCTTCAGGATCGTTGCTGCTGCTGCTCGGCGCGTCGACCAGTGTCAGTCCCGCGGAGGCAAGCACTTCCCCGTCGAAAATCTCTCCCTCGACCGGCGCCCTGGAGCTTGATGCCCAGGGGAGGTTGATGAAGACGTCATCGCCGGCCTTCAAACAGACGCCTGGCTGGGGCTCCTCGGAGTTTGGCGCTGTGGCATCGGCGGACGAGTCGGCGGTCGGCGTAGCGCCTGGCGCTCCTGCGGCCTCAGGGCCGTCAGTACGATCGCCAGACCCCTCGCCAATTGCTGCGGCGGCAGCCTTGGCGGCCTCGGCGCCGGCGGGATCGTCAGCGCCAGCTGCCCCTTCGGCAGCAACCTCGGTCTCCATCTGCTCCGTAGCAGATGGATCTGACAGCCGGAAAGGGGAGAAGAGTCAAGCAAAATCCAACAAGAACCCAAGGGAAGCCTTGAAGCGAAGGGATTACCTGTGCCGGGTTCTGCAGTCGTGGTCTCCGCCATCGAGGGGCCGTTGGTGCTGTCCCTTGCCGGAGAACCCTCCCTTGCCGGAGACTTCTCCCCTACCGGAAAGCCCTCCCTTGCCGGAGAGCTCTCCCTTGTCGGGGGATTCTCCCTTGGCTCCTGGTGGGGCTGCTCTGCTCCTACACAAATCAGCAATCAAATATCAGCAAAGAAAGAGTACCCATGCGCACCTCACAGCGGAAAGCAAACCATATACTTACGCTGGGGGCTGCTCTGGAGAAGGGTTGCCGGGTCCGGCAAGGTTGTCTCGGGCACGCCCCCCGCCGTCGCGGTGGGTTCGTCCTCGATGACGATCACCGGGACCTTGGCCCTCTTTGCTGCTCTCTGGGCCAGAGTCCTAAAGAGGAACAAGTTCAGAGAAAAATAAGTGAGAAACAAGATAATACAGCAAGGATTGAAGAAACGCAAGTACAGCAAGAGAAGCTTACTCTTCTTCTTCTTCCTCGTCGGAGCTGAACACGGAGAAGTCGAAGTCCGGTGCGCGCCTGGCTCAAGGAGGCGGAGGAGAAGCTTCCCTTGGCCGCTTGGCGGGAGCAGTGGCGGCGGTCTGAGACGACCCCGCTCCGGCTGCCGGCGCGGCGTGAGCAGCGGCAGGAACTGAAGCGGTGGTCCGGCTAGACTCCGCTCCAGTTGCCGTCGCAGCATGAGGCGCTCCCGCGGCAACGGTGTTTGCCGCGGTGGAGCGTGTCACGCGGTGTGGCGACTGTTGACCCGCTTGCCGCTCCGCCATGTCACCAGCCTTGCGAAGACGCCTTCTTGGTAGGGATGGAGGCTCTGCTTGTGGCGATCTGCCCGAAGATGAGGAGGAAGAAGAGTTGATGTCCAGCGAGCCGCTCGTATCCCTGGCGGGCTCGCTCGGCTCAGCGTCACGCCCGGCAAGCTCCTTCTTGCCGGCGGGCTCCCCTCGCTCGGCACGGCTTGCCGCTTCTGCTGCATCTGCCTCCTCCATGGTGAATCCAAAGTCGCCCGCGGCTGCGGCTGCTTCCGCCTCTTCCAGCCTGGTGGCAATGAGTGCCATCTCCGCATCGAAGGTGTCGCGGGTGAGGCCATCCTTCTCGTCGGAGCGGATCGGCACTTCCACCAAGTCATCGAAGAACTGCTGCACGACGTCGTCTACGGGCTCCTGCCAAGTTGGCACAATTCCATGCGAGTCGCACTCCGGCATCATTGCACGGATGCGGTCGAGCGAGGAATTGTTGCACAGCGGAAAGACGCCCCCCGGCAACCTGAAAACCTCGGGATGTTGGGGGTCATACTTGAACAGCTCCTGCAGCATCGCGTTGAGCTCCAGGACAGTGAATTTGTAGTTGAGGCCCGGCCGCAGCCTCATGATATCTGCCGCATTCTTGAACTCCCAAGTGGGCCTCCCCCGTTCCTACAGGGGGGCGATGCGGCGGCGAAGAAAGTCTGCGCCAACAGCGCCTATAGTAAGCCCGGCAAGCCTAAGGCATAGGATCCGGGTGACAGCAATCTTCAGCCTGTCGTCTTCCGGGGCCACGCCACTCCAATCGCTGCCGCGTGCTACTGGGGTTTTGCGCCGGGTGGTGAATGGCTGCGGGTTCTCCTCGTCAATCCAGCACCAGTCTGATCTCCATTCCTCCCACTTGCCGCGGAATTCTCCCTCCAGATACGTTTCCTTCTTGCCGGCCCTTGAGATCCAGGCGATTTCGCCGGATAGAGGCTCTCCTCTCTCTACTCGGGGTATGAAGAAGTGGCGGAAGAGGGCTACGTTGGGATGGACTCCGACAAAGTTTTCGCAGAGATGTGCGAAAACTGCGATGGTCAGAACGGCATTGGGGGTGAAGTCAAGGAGGTGGAATCCGTAGGTATTCCTGATGTCGCAGAAGAATTCAAAGAAGGGCGGGCAAAGCCTGTAGTAGAAGAACAAGGCGAAGAAAGGGTATCCGCTTGGGGCCTTCTTCCAAGCGGCGGCGGGGAGTACCTTTGTGCGCGGATGCGCGCGCGTCTCCGTCGACCAGAAGAGGTAGAAGTTCTCCCTCAGCTCCTTCGCGGCAAGCTTGGGGGGGGGGGAAGACGGCCCACTCCTTCCGCAGCGCTGCAAGCCGCTGCGCCTCGGTCGACTTCACGCCCTTCCCCTTGTCGGCTTTTGGAGCCATGGCAGAAGTAGTGGAGGAGGTCGACGGCGTTGGTGGTGCTGGTGGCGATGGGGGGCGGAGCGCTGCTCTCTCTTTCTCAGCTTTGGGAAGGCGAGGGAGCGGCGGAGATTTCTGAGATTGGAAGCAGCAACTGGCAAATGGGCGAGCTGCCCCTGTTTCCTCTGCTTATAAAGAGGGAGGGGGCGGACATTTCGCATTTCCGAATAAAGAAACCACCCACGATCTCTCCCACGATGCCGCATTCAACGCGTGCCGTTCGGGGAGGGCGCGGTGGATACGGAGAGAGGTACGGCGTAACCTAGGCCGCCCGTGCCCGTGCCCTGTTTTGGGCCTAGCCCAACAGCGCTCGGCACCGTGTATGGCCCAGGCCCGGTGGCTCCTGTTGGTGTACTAGAGTAGGGGTACCCTAGTACCCCGAACTTGTGCACGAGCAGTCGCAGCGTCCCGCGGCAAGGCTTGCCGGGTGACCGCCAAGGTCCTCCGTGGTTCCTTTGGAGCCATTCAAGAACAAAGTATCAAGCCAAGGAGACAAGACCCCGGCAAGAGGAGCTTGCCAGGAAGGCCAACCCAGGCACCTCAAGGAACTTGCCGCGACGCGCCATGCGCCCCGGCAAGGCCCAGTGAGCGACAAGCTCCCGAACGTGACAAGACAACGACCATGGCAAGGCGCTTGCCGCGGCAAGCCACCACTCTATGCCCGCGCTCCAGCGCATCCACCAACGTGTCGCTCTGGGACCCTTCCAGGCGTACGTGGCGGGAGGCTGTGCAGCCAGGGGTGCGCGGTGGCAAGCGGCGCTGACAAGATTGCCATCGTGGCAAGCGGTGGCGTCCCTGACGACCCCTTTTGCACTGTTTAGGCGACACAGATGGGCATTTAATGCCCTTGTCCCCTGCCGTCAGGGTTAGGTATGATACACTGTAGCAGGTAGCTGTACCTACCGCAGCACCTTTCCATTTTTACCCTTGTCTACGTTGCCACCTGTCGGTGACCCCTTGAGCATATAAAAGGAGGCCCATGCGCAACGTAGAGGGGGTTGGCTGGTTAACGGGCTAGCTAGTTAGCTAGTTCGGAGAACACTCCCACTCGGTCTCGTTAGCTGCTGGTGTGTACTGTAGCACTCCGCGCTCCCAAGCAAGAAATCAATACAAACAACAAAGCAGGAGTAGGGTTTTACGCATCCGTGTGGCCCGAACCTGGGTAAACTGCTCGCGTGCCTCGCCTCGATCCGCTCTTTGCACGGCCTCCGCCCTCACCGAATCGAAAGGGACTCGGCCCGCCGGTCCCATAGGTGTTCGTGGATCAGTCCCCCGACAGCCGACTTGGACTAGGAGTCCTAGTTGGTTTACCCCCTATGGCACGCCCCTTGGCCAGCCTCCTCCCTCTCCTCCTTTATATACGGGGGTGGGGGGCACCCCAAAGCACAACAGTTGTTTCTTAGCCGTGTGTGGTGCCCTCCTCCACAGTTTACTCCTCCGGTCATATTGTCGTAGTGCTTAGGCGAAGCCCTGCGCGAATCACATCACCGTCACTGTCACCACACTGTCGTGCTGATGAAACTCTCCATCGACACTTTACTGGATCAAGAGTTCGAGGGACATCATCGAGCTGAACGTGTGCTGAACTTGGAGGTGCCGTACGTTCGGTACTTGATCGGTTGGATCACAAAGACGTTCGACTACATCAACCGCATTAACCTAACGTTTCCGCTTTTGGTCTATGAGGGTACGTGGACACACTCTCCCCCTCTCATTGCTAGGGCGCCACCCGTTGCATTCCCAGCTGTACCCTCCTCCTCGCCGCATTCAAAAACCTACATTTAAACCCCGCGTGGAATGCGAGAAACCAACTCCGGCCACACACGTCCGTTCAGGAGCGGGATGCCGACCAAGCTCCTCATTCCACCATTTTGTCCACTCTTTCGGCGGCATCCGACGAGCAGGAAGAGAAGTTCTCCGGCCTAAAAGCCGTCTAGGTGGCCCGTCGAGCCCGACAGTTACGAGCGAGGCAGCTCGCTTCTTCACCTACCTCGCCTAGCCCGTCGGAGGCAGTTGCCGCACTAAGCCATCGTGTGGTTCTGCAGCTAGCCTCTCCAATACAGCTCGAGGAACAGTGCCGACTTGCTCCACGCCAGCTTGTCGGGGAGCATGGCGGCACGGGCATGATCGTTGCCCTCGACGCCGCCACGTCGTACAACGCCTCCAGTGTCTGCGACTGCGCCATCCGCCGTCTACGCACTCGTAGCTGTGACATGCAAGCAGAGAAAGAAGCCATCATGAATGTCGACGAGGTGATGCGGCTACGCGGATGTCGACAAGGTGACGGGCAGCATGTCCCCGCTCTCTGCTATCATTGAGGAGAAGTAGAACACGGGAAGCCGCCATTGATTGTATCCCATGAAGGCCACCGCCGAGGCGACGCCGGTGAATACAGCCGGTGTCTTGCACGATTCTTCTTCTGCCGGATGCTGGAGGAGGACAAAGAGATCGGGCAGCGACCATTTAGATTAGGTATTTTAATTCTGCCAGGCTGGTTGTAATGGGAGTATTATAAGTAGCATCATGCATGCCAACTAGTAGTACTCCCTCCGTCTAGTTGTGTAAGTCATCTTACGAAAACCAAATAATCCCAAAACACTTAGGTGTGGTGCATTAACTTCTACCTCGTTTCTTGTTTCTTGACATATCAACCAATACCAAGAGATGTGTGTGTGCATGCTTTTAATGACTTGAGATTACCAAACACGACATGCAGTGGTTAGTTCATTGCATGCAATGCTATTAATTAGCAAATAAACATTAAGTTCTCTCGTTTTCCCCTCCTCCTTGGCAAGTAGTTAATGAGAAGTGATAACATAATACTGTATGTTACTATAAAATAGCGTTTCCCAAGACAAGATGAGTCTACAAGCTAATAAACGAAGCCATCATAACATTAGAGCAAGTATAATAGGATGACATAGGCGGGCTATAAGCCTTTAAATATTATATTTTGGATGAGTTGGAGGAGAGAGAGGAGGAGAGAGAAGGGAAGCGGGCTACTGATTAACAGCCGGCTGCAGCACGTGCTCCTAGGCATGTCGTGAGAGATGGAGGTGGGCCATGTATCAGAAAAGTAGTACATATTTACATGCAACTATTGTACTTGTCGGCTATAAGGTTAGCTATAGATGATGTGGCAAGACCATATAGCCAGCAGTTGGCTATACTATTAACCATGCTCTTACTATACTACTCCCTCCTTTCCGGTTTATAGGGCTCAATTCGAAAATCTCACCAACCAAGGTAGATGATGAGTGGTGGAATACTTTTTGTAATTTGCAAAAGCACCCAATTAATGCTCTTGTTTTCCTCAAAAATTTATGCTTACCATTGTATTATTGCAATGCATGCATGCATAAAGTACATGCATTGGTCAATTTTCTCTAGGTGACGTTGGGGAGCTTGCTCACCATGGTGCCGCCACACTCTGCATGTTGACCATCGAACACTTTCGGCTTCACATTGAAGACCTTGAGCCACATGCCGAAGTGGGGGGGGGGTACGGAGGAACGCCACACACATGACGATGAATGTAGAAATGTGGAGGAAAGAATTCAGGGCTAGATCGTGAAAATCCAGCCCATAATAGAACATGAACCCGCGGACGAACGCGTGGAGAGGAAACCCTAGTCCGCGAAGAAAGTGGAGGATGAACACTACCCTCTCATTAGGCTCCGAAGTGGGGATGATATGCTTTTTGGCAGGGAGCCGGTGGGCGATTTCCGCGGCCAAGTACCCCGCTTCCCGGAGTTCCTTGACGTTCCCCTCCGTGACGAGGAGGTGATGTCTAATACACAACCTTCTTCTTGTAGACATTGTTGGGCCTCCAAGTGCAGAGGTTTGTAGGACATTAGCAAATTTCCCTCAAGTGGATGACCTAAGGTTTATCAATCCATGGGAGGCATAGGATGAAGATGGTCTCTCTCAAACAACGCAACCAAATAACAAAGAGTCCCTTGTGTCCCCAACACACCCAATACAATGGTAAATTGTATAGGTTCACTAGTTCGGCGAACAGATGGTGATACAAGTGCAATATGGATGGTAGATATAGGTTTTTGTAATCTGAAAATATAAAAACGGGAAGGTAACTAATGATAAAAGTGAGCGTAGATGGTATTGCAATGCGAGGAAACAAGGCCTAGGGTTCATACTTTCACTAGTGCAAGTTCTCTCAACAATAATAGCATAATTGGATCATATAACTATCCCTCAACACGCAACAAAGAGTCACTCCAAAGTCACTAATAGCGGAGAACAAATGAAGAGATTATTGTAGGGTATGAAACCACCTCAAAGTTATTCTTTCTGATCGATCTATTCAAGAGTCCGTAGTAAAATAACACGAAGTTATTCTTTCCGTTCAATCTATCCTAGAGTTCGTACTAGAATAACACCTTAAGACACAAGTAAACGAAAACCCTAATGTCACCTAGATACTCCAATGTCACCTCAAGTATCCGTGGGTATGATTATATGATATGCATCACACAATCTCAGATTCATCTATTCAAGCAACATAAAGAACTTCAAAGAGTGTCCCAAAGTTTCTACCGGAGAGTCAAGACGAAAATGTGTGCCAACCCCTATGCATAAGATCATGAGGTCACGGAACGTGCATGCTCCTAGGGGGATAGATTGGTAGGAAAAGACCATCGCTCGTCCCCGATCGCCACTCATAAGGAAGACAATCAAAAAATAAATCATGCTCCGACTTCATCACATAACTGTTCACTATACGTGCATGCTACGGGAATCACAAACTTTAACACAAGTATCTCTCAAATTCACAACTAATCAACTAGCATGACTCTAATATCACAATCTTCATATCTTAAAACAATCATCAAGTATCAAACTTCTCATAGTATTCAATGCACTTTATATGAAAGTTTTTATTATACCCATCATGGATGCCTAGCATATTAGGACTAATTTCATAACCAAAGCAAATTACCATGCTGTTCTAAAAGACTCTCAAAATAATATAAGTGAAGCATGAGAGTTCATCAATTTCTTCAAAATAAAACCACCGCCGTGCTCTAAAAGGATATAAATGAAGCACAAGAGCAAACGACAAACTACTCCAAAAGATGTAAGTGAAGATCAACGAGTAGTCAAATAATTATTCAACTATGTGAAGACTCTCTAACATTTAAGAATTTTAGATCTTGGTATTTTATTCAAACAGCAAGCAAAACAAAAGAAAATAAAATGACGCTCCAAGCAAAACACATATCATGTGGTGAATAAAAATATAGCTCCAAGTAAAGTTACCGACGAACGAAGATGAAAGAGGGGATGCCTTCTGAGGCATCCCCAATCTTAGGCTCTTGGTGTCGGTGTTCTGGGAATAGGGGTCACCAGACTTGCTTGCCTGCGGCCCACAGCGTGGCTCCACCAGTGGCCCTGTACGACCCATCTTCACCAGCAAACACTCAAGACCCTCGTGAGGGGCCAAGCCTCGCGAGGAGGACGACACAAGACATCCTCGGGGGTGACCTCACCAGGCAGGCTCGCGAGGGGCGGAAAGATCAAGGCAATGGACACCTCACGAGGTTTATGTGTCGCAAGCCATGATGACTAGAGCCAGGCGGGCGCCAGGCGGGCGCCAGCGCGCACAGTGTCCTCGTTTCCTCTTTGGTGCTAAAGAGGCAAGCGCAGGCGAGGAGTCCCGAGGCATCAGGCAAAGGTTTCCATATCGGTGCAACAAGACCAAGACCGGCAGGATGGCAGGACGGAGGTCACCGTGGAGCCCAAGACGGCGTCACCACCAGAGCCTTTGGCAGGCGAAGACTACTTTTGTCAGGATAACTTGTACTAGTTGTCTCCCTTCGAATTTGGCCATTGTGGGATCCCTTCCCGCTCAATATTTGGGAAGAGGACCAGGGCCTCTATAAATAGGACTATCCACCACCATAGAAAGGGGGACACTTCGGCTCATCTAGAGAGAGAGAGAGGATTCAGTTCATCCTCAACCACACAAGTTTGCCAAGCACAAGAACACCTCTCATCTGGAGGCTGTTCTTCCCTTGTAACTGTTCATTCTTAGCCCAAGAGACAATCCACCACACCATACTGGAGTAGGGTATTACACCACAACGGTGGCCCGAACCAGTATAAACTCTTGTGTCTCTTGTTCTTTGGGTTCGTTGAGCTAGGCCGTGAGATCATGATGTGTGCGAGCTAGAGGGGGGAGAGATGTTCGTGCGCACCCCAGTGTTTGAACCTCAAGGGTTTTGCCAGAACCCGAAATCCGCCATTTGTTGCGCCAGGTAGGGGTGCGCTTAAGCTTTCCCCTTGTCAATCCGCGCTTCGCCACTCCACCAAGTTCATGGCCGACGCTCGCCGGGCCCGCGCTGAGCGCCGGGGTGCCCTCGCCACCCGCGTCGCTCAGACAGCCTCTGTCGGCGGACCTCCCTGTCGTTCTCCGTCACCCGCCTCCAACGCCGCTACCGGCCCGACGGAAAATGAGCAACAAGCTTCCTCACTGCACCCCTCCGTGCGGTGGTACGTCTCCAACGTATCTATAATTTTTGATTGCTCCATGCTATATTATCTACTGTTTTGGGCAATATTGGGCTTTATTTTCCACTTTTATATTATTTTTGGGACTAACCTATTAACTGGAGGCCCAGCCCAGATTTGCTGTTTTATGCCTATTTCAGTGTTTCAAAGAAAAGGAATATCAAACGGAGTAGAAACGGAACGAAATCAACTGGAGAAGTTATTTTTGGAAGGAAACCTACCGGATAGACTTGGACCCTACATTAGAAGATGAAGGAGGAGCTCACGAGGGTAGGGGCGCGCCCCCTGCCTCGTGCCCCCCCCCCTCGGTCCACCGACATACTCCTTTCACCCATATATACCTACGTAACCTAAAACTTCCAGGGAGCACAATAGACCGGGAGTTCCGCCGCCAGAAGCCTCCGTAGCCACCGAAAACCAATCTAGACCCGTTCCGACACCTTGCCGGAGGGGGAATCCTTCTCCAGTGGCCATCTTCATCATCCCGGTGCTCTCCATGACGAGGAGGGAGTAGTTCTCCCTCGGGGTTGAGGGTATGTACCAGTAGCTATGTGTTTGATCTCTCTCTCTCTCTCGTGTTCTTGAGATGATACGATCTTGATGTGTCGCGAGCTTTGCTATTATATTTGGATCCTATGATGTTTTCTCCCCCCTCTACTCTCTTGTAATGGATTGAGTTTCCCCTTTGAAGTTATCTTATCGGATTGAGTCTTTAAAGATTTGAGAACACTTGATGTATGTCTTGCCGTGGATATCTGTGGTGACAATGGGATATCACGTGATTCACTTGATGTATGTTTTGGTGACCAACTTGCGGGTTCCGCCCATGAACCTATGCATAGGGGTTGGCACACGTTTTCGTCGTGATTCTCCGGTAGAACTTTGGGGCACTCTTTGAGGTCCTTTGTGTTGGTTGAATAGATGAATCTGAGATTGTGTGATGCATATCGTATAATCATACCCACGGATACTTGAGGTGACATTGGAGTATCTAGGTGACATTAGGGTTTTGGTTGATTTGTATCTTAATGTGTTATTCTAGTACGAACTCTAGGGCTGTTTGTGACACTTATAGGAATAGCCCAACAGATTGATTGTAAAGAATAACTTTGAGGTGGTTTCGTACCCTACCATAATCTCTTCGTTCGTTCTCCGCTATTAGTGACTTTGGAGTGACTCTTTGTTGCATGTTGAGGGATAGTTATATGATCCAATTATGTTATTATTGTTGAGAGGACTTACACTAGTGAAAGTATGAACCCTAGGCCCTATTTCCTATCATTGCAATACCGTTTACGCTCACTTTTATCATTTGTTACCTTGCTGTTTTTATATTTTCAGATTACAAAAACTATTATCTACTATCCATATTGCACTTGTATCACCATCTCTTTGCCGAACTAGTGCACCTATACAATTTACCATTGTATTGGGTGTGTTGGGGACACAAGAGACTCTTTGTTATTTGGTTGCAGGGTTGCTTGAGAGAGACCATCTTCATCCTACGCCTCCTACGGATTGATAAACCTTAGGTCATCCACTTGAGGGAAATTTGCTAATGTCCTACAAACCTCTGCACTTGGAGGCCCAACAATGTATACAAGAAGAAGGTTGTGTAGTAGACATCAAGCTCTTTTTTGGCGTCGTTGCCGGGGAGGTGAGTGCTTGAAGGTATATCTTTAGATCTTGCAATCGAGTCTTTTAGTTTCTTGTTTTATCACTAGTTTAGTTTATAAAAGAAAACTATAAAAAATGGAATTGAGTTTGTCTCATACGTTTCACCTTTTTAATATCTTTCATGTGTATGATGGAAAGGATAATTGTGCTCAAGTGCTAGAAGAAGAAATCTATAAAATGTTTGGCACTAAATATTTGAGTGATGAGCATGATTGCAATGTTGTTAGTATGAATTCCTTGAATATCCATGACGCTAATGATATGCAAAGCCACAAGCTTGGGGAAGCTATGTTTGATGAAGATGATATATTTTGTCCCCCAAGTTTTGATGAGCAAATTTATTATGATGAAATCGTGCCTCCTATCTATGATGATTAATTTGATGACACGTATTCTTTAAAGAATAATGATAACCATGAAACTTGTCATCTTGATCTTAATTTTCAATCACATGATAGTTATTTTGTTGAGTTTGCTCCCACTATTATTCATGAGAAGAATTTTGCTTGTGTGGAGAGTAGTAAATTTTCTATGCTTGTAGATCATGATAAGAATGCTTTAGGTGCTGGTTATATTGTTGAATTCTGTCGGTGTACTAGAATAGGGGTACCCTAGTACCCCGAACTTGTGCATGGGCAGTTGCAGCACCCCGCGGCAAAGGCTTGCCGGGCGAACGCCAAGATCCCCCAAGGTTCCCTTGGAGCCATTCAAGAACAAAGTATTTAAGCTCAGGAGACAAGACCCCGGCAAGAGGAGCTTGCCGGGAAGGCCAACCAAGGCGCTCCAAGGAACTTGCCGCGACGCGCCACGCGCTCCGGCAAGGCAACAAGGCCCCGGCAAGAGGAGCTTGCCGGGGAGACTAAACAAGGTACACCGAGGCCCGGTGAGCGACGAGCTTCTGGACCCGGCAAGATAACAACAGCGACAAGGCGCTTGCCGCGGCAGGCGGCCACTCTGCGCCCATGCTCCAGCGCATCCACCAACGTGTCGCTCTGGGGGCCTCTCCGGGCGCGCGTGGCGGGAGGCTGTGCAGCCAGCGGTGCGCAGTGGCATGCGAAGCGGACAAGATCACCATCGTGGCGAACGGTGGCGCCCCTAACGGTCCTTTTCTGCACTGTTCGGGCGACTCAGACGGGCATTTAATGCCCTTGTCCCCTGCCGTCAGGGTTAGGTAGGGTGTACTGTACAAGCAACTGTATCAACTACCTCGCTTTTTACGTTTTTACCCTCCTCTGCGTTGCCACCTGTCGGTGACCCCTTTAGCGTATAAAAGGAGGCCCATGCGCAACGTAGAGGGGGTTCGGAGGTTCGGACAGTTTGCTTTGATTCATTCGTAGCCCAGAAAACATCACACTCTCTCTCTCTCGAGAGCAAGAACACCAGATAATACAACTAGACAAGCAGCAGTAGGAGTGTTATCTCTCCGGAGAGCTCCGAAGCTGGGTAAACTCCTCGTGTGCCTCGCCTCGATCTGCTCTTCGTGCGACCTCCGCCCCCCGTCGAACCGAAAGGGGCCCGGTCCGCCGGCCCCATAGGTGTTCGTGGATCAGTTCCCTCGACATCTCGGCCCCGGGCCCCTTTCGGTTCGGCGAGGGGCGGAGGTCGCACGAAGAGCAGATCGAGGCGAGGCACACGAGCAGTTTACCCAGCTTCGGAGCTCTCCGGAGAGATAACACTCCTACTGCTGCTTGTCTGGTTGTATTATCCGGTGTTCTTGCTCTCGAGAGAGAGAGTGTGATGTTTTCTGGGCTACGAATGAATCGAAGCAAACTATCCGAACCTCCAAACCCCTTCTACGTTGCGCATGGGCCTCCTTTTATACGCTAAAGGGGTCACCGACAGGTGGCAACGCAGAGGAGGGTAAAAACATAAAAAGCGAGGTAGTTGATACAGTTGCTTATACAGTACACCCTACCTAACCCTGACGGCAGGGGACAAGGGCATTAAATGCCCGTCTGAGTCGCCCGAACAGTGCAGAAAAGGACCGTTAGGGGCGCCACCGTTCGCCACGATGGTGATCTTGTCCGCTTCGCATGCCACTGTGCACCGCTGGCTGCACAGCCTCCCGCCACGCGCGCCCGGAGAGGCCCCCAGAGCAACACGTTGGTGGATGCGCTGGAGCGTGGGCGCAGAGTGGCCGCCTGCCGCGGCAAGCGCCTTGCCGCTGTTGTTATCTTGCCGGGTCCAGAAGCTCGTCGCTCACCGGGCCTCGGTGTACCTTGTTTAGTCTTCCCGGCAAGCTCCTCTTGCCGGGGCCTCGTTGCCTTGCCGGAGCGCGTGGCGCATCGCGGCAAGTTCCTTGGAGCGCCTTGGTTGGCCTTCCCGGCAAGCTCCTCTTGCCGGGGTCTTGTCTCCTTAGCTTAAATACTTTGTTCTTGAATGGCTCCAAGGGAACCTTGGGGGATCTTTGTGTTCGCCCGGCAAGCCTTTGCCGCGGGGTGCTGCAACTGCCCGTGCACAAGTTCGGGGTACTAGGGTACCCCTATTCTAGTACACCGACAGGAGCCCTCGGGCCTGGGCGAGACACGGTGCCAAGCGCTGTTGGGCCAGGCCCAAGACAGGGCACGGGCACACGCGGGCTGGGCCACGCCAAATCTTGTTCCGTATCCACCGCGCTCTCCCATAACGGCACGCGTTGAATGCGGCATCGTGGGAGAGATCGTGGGTGGTTGTTTATTTGGAAGGCCGAAACGTCTGCCCCGTCCCTCTTTATAAGCAGAGGAAACAGAGGCAGTTCGTTCCCCCTCACTGGTTGTTGCTACTCCTTCTTCACAAACTCCGCCGCTCCCCCCTTCTTCTCGAAGCCGATGGAGCAGCGCTCCGCCCCCCCCCCCATTGCCACCAGCATCACCACGCCGTCGACCTTCCCCACCACCTCCGCCATGGCCCCGAAAGCCGACAAGGGAAAGGGTGTGAAGTCGGCTGAGGCGCAGCGGCTCGCGGCGCTGCGGAAGGAGCGGGCGATCTTCACCCCCCAGCTCGGCGTGCAGGAGCTGAGGGAGTACTTCTACCTCTTTTGGGCGACGGAGACGCGTGCGCATCCGTGCACGAGGGTACTCCCGGCCGCTGCCTCGGAGTTGGCTCCAAATGGGTACCCGTTCTTCCCGCTATTCTTCTATTGCGGGCTCTGCCCGCCCTTCTCGGAGTTCTTCTGTGATATTATGAACACATATGGCTTCCGCCTCCTTGACTTCACCCCCAATGCTGTCCTGACCATGGCAGTTTTCGCACACTTGTGCGAAAACTTTGTCGGAGTCCACCCTAGTGTTGCCATTTTTCGCCACTTCTTCATACCTCGGGTAGAGAGAGGAGAGCCGCTTGCCGAAGGGATTGCCTGGGTCTCGAGAGTCGGCAAGAAAGAGGCGTACTTGGAGGGTGAGCTCCGCAGCAAGTGGGACGAGTGGAGAGCGGAGTGGTGCTGGATCGTTGAGGAGAATCCGCAGCCCTTCACCGCCGTGCGCCAAACTCCAATAGTGCGTGGCAATGACTGGAGCAACGTGGCCCCGGAAGACGAGAGGCTGAAGATCGCCATCACTAGGATTCTTCGCCTCAGGCTTGCCGGGCTCACCGTAGGTGCTGTCGGGGCAGATTTCCTCCGCCACCGCATTGCCCCCATGCAGGAGAGGGGGAGGCCCGCCTGGGAATTCAAGAATTCGGCGGACATCATGAGGCTGCGGCCGGGCCTCAACTACAACTTCACCATCTTGGAGTTGGACGCAATGCTCTTGGAATTATTCAAACGCGACCCCCATCACCCATTCACACTGCCGAGGGGCGTAGTTCCTTTGTGCAATAACTCTTCGCTTGACCGGATCCGTGCCATGATGCCGTTGTGCGATTCACATGGCATCGTCCCAACTTGGCAAGAGCCTGCGGATGACGTTGTGCGAGCGTTCTTCGACACCTTGGAGGAAGTGCCGGTCCGCACTGACGAGCAAAAGAGCCTCACCCGTGACACCACCGACGAGGAGCTGCAGCTCATCGCTACTAGGGCGGAAGAGGCTGCGGCCGCAGCTGCTGCGGGTGTGTTTGGGTTTACTGTGGAGGAGGCGGAGGCTGCAGAGGCGGAAAACCTTGCCGAACGCGCGGAGTTCATGGGCGAGGAGGAGCCTGCCGGTTCCGAAGCCGAGCCGAGCGAGGCCGGCGAGGAGGAGGCTGAGCCTTCAGAGAACTTGCCGCAGGCGGAGCCCCCGGCCCCGCCAAGGAGGCGCCTTCGCAGGGCCGGGGACGCAGCGGGGCGGCAGCCGGCTCCACAGCCACCGAGCCGCGTGATGCGCTCTACCGCGGCAAGCAATGTTGCCCCGGGAGCGCCTCACGCAACAACGACAACTGGAGCGGGATCTTCCCGGGCCACTGCCACTGCCCCCGCCAAGCGGGCAAGGGATCCTACTACTCCACCTCGCCGCACCGGAGGAGGGCCGGACTTCGATCTTTCCGCGCTCAGCTCCGACGAGGAGGAAGAAGAGTGAGTTTCTTTGGTGCTCTTATAATCCTTCAATCTTGCTGTTTATATCTTGTATCTGACTTGCTCCAATCTGGACTCCTTTCTTTTCAGAACACTGGCCCAGAGAGCGGCGAAGAGGGCCAAGGCCGCGGTGATCGTCATCGAGGATGACCCCATCGTGTCAGCAGGAGGTGGGCCCGAGACCACCTTGACGGACCCGGCAATCACCCCTCCGAGCAGCCCCCAGCGTAAGTTCATAGTTTAGCCTTCTGCTGCCGGGCGCGCTTGAGTGCTTTTTCCTTTGTTGATATCTTGCTTGTTGGCTTGTGCAGGAGCAGAGCAGCCTCATCAGGAGCGCCCGGAGGCCGGTCCTGAAGTGCCACCTGCTTCGACTGCGCCGCCAAGGGAGGAGTCCCCGGCAAGGGAGCGCTCTCCGGCAAGGGGGGACTCTCCGGCAAGGGACGGCACTGCTGATCCTGCAGCGACCGAGGCCGCAACTGAAGATCTTGGCGCAGGTAATCCACTTGCCCAGAAACTTTCCCCTGGGTTCTGCTTCTTCCGTTTTTCCTTTCTTGGATTTTTGATTGATTTTCCTCCCTTCTTCGTTCTTCAGACCCATCTTTGGCTGAGCCAATGGAGACAGAGGGCGCCGGCGAGGAAGGTGCCGGTGCTGATGAGACCGCCGGCGAGGAGGCCGCCGGGGCTGCTGCTGCGGAAGCCGGCGAGGGGTCGGGCGATCGCACTGACGACCCTGAGGCCGCAGGAGCGCGGGGTGCTGCGCTGACCGCCGAACCCTCTGCCACTTCTGCGGAGCCGGGCTCCGAGGAGCCCCAGCCCAGCGCCTACTTGCAGGCCGGTGACAATATCTTCATCAAGCTACCCTGGGCGTCGAGCTCCAGGGCGCCGGCCGAGGGGGAGACTTTTGACGGGGAGGTGCTCGCCTCTGCTGGACTGTCATTGGTTGACGCGCCCAGCAGCAGCAGCGGCGAGCCTAAGGAGGAGCAGCTGCTGCGGAAGCTGCTGTCACTCTACCGCACCCGGCAAGCCAAGCTGGCTTATCAGGAAGCGCTTGTCGCGAAGGTGGGAGTTGACATGGAAAAGCGCGCGGAGGCCGAAATCAAGAAGCTCTCCGGTCCCTGGCGCAGGAGCGGGAGCGACTCGACGAGGAGCGCACGGCCTTTCTTCTCGAGAAGGCCGAGGCTGAGGAGGAACAAAGGTTGGCTGCCGAGAGGCAGTCCACGCGGGAAGGTGAACTAGTGCAGCGGAAGGCCAATCTCGACAGCTACGAGGAAGAGCTCACCGAGCGTGAGCAAGCACTTGGCGGGGCGCTCAAGGAGGCAAAGGACGCCGCGGCTACTGCAGAGGCCGCCAAGAAAGAGCTAGAGGAGAAGGTGGCGCAGCTGGAGGCCGATATTGAGAAGAGAGGCAGCAGCCGGGAGTACCCTCATGCGCGGATGCGCACGCGTCTCCGTCGCCCAAAAGAGGTAGAAGTACTCCCTCAGCTCCTGCATGCCGAGCTGGGGGGTGAAGATCGCCCGCTCCTTCCGCAGTGCCGCGAGCCGCTGCGCCTCGGCCGACTTCACACCCTTTCCCTTGTCGGCTTTCGGGGCCATGGCGGAGGTGGTGGGGAAGGTCGACGGCGTGGTGATGCTGGTGGCAATGTGGGGGGGGGCGGAGCGCTGCTCTCTCGGCTTCGAGGAGAAGGGGGGAGCGGCGGAGTTTGTGAAGAAGGAGTAGCAGCAACCAGCGAGGGGGAACGAACTGCCTCTGTTTCCTCTGCTTATAAAGCGGGACGGGGCGGACGTTTCGGCCTTCCAAATAAACAACCACCCACGATCTCTCCCACGATGCCGCATTCAACGCGTGCCGTTATGGGAGAGCGGGGTGGATACGGAACAAGATTTGGTGTGGCCCAGCCCGCGTGTACCCGTGCCCTATCTTGGGCCTGGCCCAACAGCGCTCGGCACCGTGTCTGGCCCAGGCCCGGGGGCTCCTGTCGGTGTACTAGAATAGGGGTACCCTAGTACCCCGAACTTGTGCACGGGCAGTTGCAGCACCCCGCGGCAAAGGCTTGCCAGGCGAACGCTAAGATCCCCCAAGGTTCCCTTGGAGCCATTCAAGAACAAAATATTTAAGCTAAGGAGACAAGACCCCGGCAAGAGGAGCTTGCCGGGAAGGCCAACCAAGGTGCTCCAAGGAACTTGCCGCGACGCGCCACGCGCTCCGGCAAGGCAACAAGGCCCCGGCAAGAGGAGCTTGCCGGGAAGACTAAACAAGGTACACCGAGGCCCGGTGAGCGCGAGCTTCTGGACCCGGCAAGATAACAACAGCGGCAAGGCGCTTGCCGCGGCAGGCGGCCACTCTGCGCCCACGCTCCAGCGCATCTACCAACGTGTCGCTCTGGGGGCCTCTCCGGGCGCGCGTGGCGGGAGGCTGTGCAGCCAGCGGTGCGCAGTGGCATGCGAAGCGGACAAGATCACCATCGTGGCGAACGGTGGCGCCCCTAACGGTCCTTTTCTGCACTGTTCGGGCGACTCAGACGGGCATTTAATGCCCTTGTCCCCTACCGTCAGGGTTAGGTAGGGTGTACTGTACAAGCAACTGTATCACTACCTCGCTTTTTACGTTTTTACCGTCCTCTGCGTTGCCACCTGTCGGTGACCCCTTTAGCGTATAAAAGGAGGCCCATGCGCAACGTAGAGGGGGTTCGGAGGTTCGGACAGTTTGCTTCGATTCATTCGTAGCCCAGAAAACATCACACTCTCTCTCTCGAGAGCAAGAACACCGGATAATACAACCAGACAAGCAGCAGTAGGAGTGTTATCTCTCCGGAGAGCTCCGAAGCTGGGTAAACTGCTCGTGTGCCTCGCCTCGATCTGCTCTTCGTGCGACCTCCGCCCCCCGCCGAACCAAAAGGGGCTAAGAAGAAGACCAAGTCCGGCAAGAGCTTTGATGCCCACTCCGGCAAGCGCACCTCTTCGGAGTGCTGCGCTACCGTCGAGAATGCACCGTCGAGCTCCACCGGCAAGCGAAAGAAGGCAATGGGAGCTCCACCTGAGACCAAGAAGGTGTCCGCCAAGGAGGATGGCGCTGGCGGTACCTTCACCATCAGCGCCACTCTTGACCCCAAATAGGAAAGCGCGCTCGTTGCTTTCCTGCGGGCAAATGTCAACGTGTTTGCGTGGAAACCGTCTGATATCCCCGGTGTTCCCAGGAAAGTGATTGAGCACCACCTTGCCGTCTGTCCTCATGCGCGGCCCGTCAAGCAGAGAGTCAGGAAGCAGGCAGTAGAATGCCAAGAATTCATCGCAGAAGAAATCAAGAAATTGGAAGCAGCAAGCCTTGTCAGAGGAGTACTCCATCCCACGTGGTTGGCCAATCCTGTTGTTGTGCGCAAAGCTAACGGGAAATGGAGACTTTGTATTGACTTCATTGATGTTAATAAAGCTTGTCCCAAAGACCCATTTCCCTTGCCGCGTATTGACCAGATTGTTGACTCCACAGTCGGATGTGATTTGCTTTCATTTGTTGATGCATACTCAGGATACCATCAGATCTTCATGGCAGAAGAAGATGAAGAGAAAACTGCATTTATCACCCCGTGTGGCACGTACTGCTTCGTACGGATGCCTTTCGGTTTGAAGAATGCTGGTTCAACATTCGCAAGGGTAGTCCACCATGCTTTTGAGCCGCAAATACACAGAAATGTGGAGGCTTACATGGATGACATAGTGGTCAAGAGCAAGAACAAGGCGACCCTGATTCAAGATTTAGACGAGACATTTGCAAATCTGCGCAAGATCAACCTCAAGCTTAACCTCGAGAAGTGCGTGTTTGGATTCCCTTCCGGCAAGCTTCTCGGGTTCTTCGTGTCTCAACGGGGAATTGAAGCCAATCCCGACAAGATCAAAGCCATCGAGCAGATCGAAGCACCAAAGCGCGTCAAGGACGTACGAAGGCTTGCCAGTTGCGTAGCTGCTCTCAGCAGGTTTATCTCCAGATCTGCTGAGCGCGCCCTGCCATTTTTCAAAATTTTGAAAAAGGCAGGTCCAATGAAATGGACTCCGGAAGCGGAGGCTGCGCTGCAGGACTTGAAGAGATACCTGTCCTCCACTCCAACACCTGTCGCACCTAAGCCGCAAGAGAAGTTGCTGCTGTATATAGCGGCAACCAGTCAAGTGGTTAGTGTTGCGTTAGTGGCGGAGAGGGAGGCGGATGATGAGCCAGCAACCACGGCAGATCCATCCAGCGACAAGCAGGGGGCTTCGCCGACAAGCTATGATCCCGACAAACATGGGTTTGCGCAGGAACATGATAAGATGCCAAGGAGAATGGTGCAGCGCCCAGTTTACTTTGTCAGTTCTCTTCTGCAGGGAGCTAGATTAAGGTACTCTGGTGTGCAGAAGTTGCTTTTCGGCCTCCTCATGGCCTCGAGAAAGCTGCGACATTACTTCCAAGCACATGAGATCACAGTCGTCACTCGCTTTCCGCTGAAGAGGATACTACAAAATCCAGAAGCAACGGGCAGGATTGTCGAGTGGGTGCTGGAATTGTCAAGCTTTGGCCTCAAGTTCGAGAGCACTTCAACTATCCAAAGCAGAGCATTGGTAGAGTTCATAGCAGAGTGGACGCCAACCCCAGATGAAGAAATTTCAGAAACGAGCATCCCCGTCAAAGAGGCAAACAAAGAGTGGCTGATGTACTTTGATGGTGCCTTCTCGCTGCAAGGTGCCGGTGTAGGCGTGCTGCTTGTCGCACCCACCGGAGAGCACCTCAAGTACGTAGTCCAGATGCACTTTCCCAAAGAGCAAGCAACCAACAATACTGCAGAGTATGAACGATTGCTTGCCGGTCTCAGAATCGCAGCAGACCTTGGGATCAAGAAACTCATTGTCAGGGGTGACTCGCAGCTTGTCGTCAGACAAGTGAACAAGAACTACCAGAGTCCGTTGATGGAAGCGTATGTTGACGAAGTGAGGAAGCTAGAAGAGCACTTTGACGGCCTACAAATGGAGCATATCCCAAGAGCTCAGAATGATATTGCTGATGGCATGTCAAAGTGCGCCGCACTAAAGTTACCTGTGGAACCAGGGATCCTTGTGCTTAAGTTGACTCAACCGTCCGTAACACCATCAACTGGACAAAGCAAAAAGAGGAAGTCGGTTTCCGGCGACTACTTTCCGGCAGAGCTCCCCGAATCCGCCGCCAAGAAAGTCCCCAAGATCAACACCAAGGAAGCTGAGGGGCAGTCTGCTCCGGCAAGCCTTATGGTTTGTTCCGTTGAAGCAGACGCTCCCGACAAGTTTTGCTCCGGCAAGCTTGCCGGGGAACATCAAGCTCCGGCAGGACCACAAGTCCTTGCCGTGGAAGCGGATGTTCCCGCAGCAGCAGATGCGCCTTTAGTCCTTGTTGTCGAGCCACAAGCTCCAGCATGGGCACAGCAGATTGTCCACTTCCTTCAGACAGGAGAACTTCCCGAAGAGCAAGAAGAAGCAGAAAAAGTAGCCCGGCAGTCAAGTATGTACCAGTTTGTCGATAGCATACTGTACAGAAGAAGACTCAATGGTGTGAAATTGAAGTGTATTTGCCGGGAAGATGGACAAAAGCTGTTGGCAGAGATACATGGAGGCATATGTGGCCACCACATTGGCGCAAGAGCACTTGCCGGCAAAGCTTTCCGGCAAGGTTTCTTTTGGCTGACAGCCCTCCAGGATGCAACTGCACAAGTAACCAAGTGTGAAGCGTGCCAGTTCCACTCCAAACAGATACACCAGCCAGCTCAAGCTCTCCAGACAATCCCTTTATCCTGGCCATTTTCGGTCTGGGGGCTCGATATCCTCGGCCCTTTCCCCCGAGCTGTCGGGGGCTTTGAGTACTTGTACATCGCAATCGACAAGTTCACAAAGTGGCCGAAAGTGCAGCCAGTGAGGAAGGTGACAGCACAGTCAGCAGTCAAGTTCTTCAGGTCAATTGTTTGCCGTTTCGGGGTCCCTAACAGGATCATCACCGACAACGGCATGCAATTCACGAGCCGCACCTTCATGCAGTACATCCAAGACCTTGGCGCCAAGGTCTGCTTCGCTTCTGTTGCTCATCCGAGAAGCAACGGTCAAGCAGAGAGGGCAAATGCTGAAGTGTTGCATGGGCTCAAGACCAGAACTTTCGACAGGCTGCACAGGTGCGGAAGGAACTGGATCGAGGAGCTGCCGGTGGTTCTTTGGTCGATCAGAACGACGCCAAATCGAGCCACTGGCCAGACACCTTTCACTCTAGTCTATGGAGCAGAGGCAGTTCTCCCCACGGAACTCATATACGGATCACCTCGAGTGCTTGCTTATGATGAGCTTGAGCAAGAACAGCTGCGGCAAGATGACGCGCTGCTCGTTGAGGAAGATCGTCTTCAGGCTGCTGTACGAGCTGCTCGATACCAGCAAGCTTTGCGCCGCTATCATAGCCGCAAAGTTAAAGCCAGAAGCTTCGAGGAAGGCGACCTTGTTCTTCGGCGCGTTCAGTCCGCCAAGAATTCCAACAAGTTGACGCCAAAGTGGGAAGGCCCTTATCGGGTGAGACGAGTCACAAGGCCTGGTGCTGTCCGCCTTGAGACCGAAGATGGCATTCCGGTGAGCAACTCCTGGAACATAGAACATCTTCGTAAGTTTTTCCCATAAGGCGCGGTTGCCAGAACCCGTTCCGGCAACCACCTTTTGTACAAGTCTTGCCGCTGTTGCATGTAATCCTTTGTACAAAGCCGGTCGCAGATCCCGTGCATAAGTAAAACCCCATGTGATCAGCACAGCTTGTCCATTTCATGCGTTAGTTCCTTTCTTGCATGCGATTATCTAACACTTTGTGCAGCACCTACATCCGGTAAGCAGTAACGAGCCGAAGAGCTCCATATTATTATTTTCTCTTCTTTCTTTTTCTTTTAAAGGAAAAGAAGGTTCTCTCGCACACAAGTTTGCCGGGGGGGAAGGAGAAGATTGTGGTATGGGCCAGGCGTCGTTCAAGCAAAGACTTGCCTTACCGGGAAGCAAATGACAGAAAAGCTAAGTTGCCAAAGTTTGAGCAATCATTTTTTTAAATTTTTTGAGTTATCTTCCTCGAACGACCTTGCTTTGTATGGAAAACCTGTGCGCGGAGGAACCAACTCGTGGCTAGTTGCGCCCTTACTTTGTTTCGAGTCTGCTCAACAGCTTAAGCGTGCTGCATCTAGTTGCGACAAGGTTTCTTGTCGGAAGCAGCGCCGCCAGCAGGCTGCTGAAGTTCCGCACTCAGCGCTCGCGGCTCGGGCGCCTGCACCGACAAGTTCCCTAGAAGCGTAGGGTAATAACATACAAAGGAAGGAATCTAGTAAAGGAAATAACATTGCAATTGATAACAGAAATAAAGTTATATTACAAGATAACTTGTCGCAGCTCTAACAGACTGTTTTCATAACATGATTAGCAGCGACAAGGGAAAAGAAGAAATGGGCGGCCTAATCTACGCGTCCGCCCTCGACTCTCTTGATCTCGCTCACCTTGTCCAAAATGGGTGCGACAAGGGCCTTGAGTGCATCCAGATCGGCGTCAGGCGGCAAGGACCTGAGGACGTTGGTGAAGCTGAGGTCTGGATTGCGGAAGGCTACCTTCATCAGCACCTTCTGGAGAACCCCGGCACAGATTTTGCGCGACTCGTCGGCCAGCTGCTTCGGGATCCTCTCCCAGAGCCGCTGGAGTGCCGTCGCCACGCCCTTGAAGAACAGGCTGAGCTTGGCGCTGGGTTGAAGACTCTCGTCGGAAGGATACCTAAAGTCCTCCATCCCCAGCTGCGCCAGCTCCTCGTTGATGACTGCGGCAGTGTTCACCAGACCCTCGGTCCAGTGCTCCACTGTGTCTCTGAACGAGTTCTGGGTAACTGCAATGCTCTCCAGCAGTGCCGCGTCAGCCTTGACCTTCTCCGACAAGGTCTTCTCCCACTCCTTGGCGGCCTCCAGTGTCTGCGTCAGCGTGGCCAGCTTCAGCTCCAGGTCTGCTTTGGAATCCTTGGCGGCGCTGAGCTCCTTGCGCCTCTCAGCGAGAAGGCCTTGCAGCTCACTGTGGGCGGCAGCATCCTTCTCACGCTCACGCTTGAGCGCGGCAAGCTCCTCGCCGCTCTTCTCAATATCGGCCTCCAGCTGCGCCACCTTCTCCTCTAGCTCTTTCTTGGCGGCCTCTGCAGTAGCCGCGACGTCCTTTGCCTCCTTGAGCGCCCCGCCAAGTGCTTGCTCACGCTCGGCGAGCTCTTCCTCGTAGCTGTCGAGATTGGCCTTCCGCTGCACTAGTTCACCTTCCCGCGCGGACTGCCTCTCGACAGCCAGCCTTTGTTCCTCCTCAGCCTCGGCCTTCTCGAGAAGAAAGGTCGTGCGCTCCTCGTCGAGTCGCTCCCGCTCCTGCACCAGGGACCGGAGAGCTTCTTGATTTTGGCCCCGGAGCTCCTCCGCGCGCTTTTCCATGTCAACTCCCGCCTTCGCGACAAGCGCTTCCCGGGAAGCCAGCTTGGCTTGCCAGGTGCGGTAGAGTGACAGCAGCTTCCGCAGTAGCTGCTCCTCCTCAGGCTCGCCGCTACTGCTGCCGGGCGCGTCAACCAATGACAGTCCAGCAGAGGCGAGCACCTCCCCGTCAAAAGTCTCCCCCTCGACCGGCGCCCTGGAGCTCGACGCCCAGGGTAGCTTGATGAAGATATTGTCACCGGCCTGCAAGTAGGCGCCGGGCTGGGGCTCCTCGGAGCCCGGCTCCGCAGAAGCGGCAGAGGGTTCGGCGGTCGGCGCAGCGCCCGGCGCTCCTGCGGCCTCAGGGTCGTCAGTGCGATCGCCCGACCCCTCGCTGGCTTCCGCAGCAGCAGCCCCGACGGCCTCCTCGCCGGCGGTCTCATCAGCACCGGCGCCCTCTATCTCCATTGGCTCAGCCAAAGATGGGTCTGAAGAACGAAGAAGGGAGGAAAATCAATCAAAAATCCAAGAAAGGAAAAAAGGAAGAAGCAGAACCCAAGGGAAAGTTTCTGGGCAAGTGGATTACCTGCGCCAAGATCTTCAGTTGCAGCCTCGGTCGCCACAGGATCAGCAATGCCGTCCCTTGCCGGAGAGTCCCCCCTTGCCGGAGAGCGCTCCCTTGCCGGGGACTCCTCCCTTGGCGGTGCAGTCGAAGCAGGTGGCACTTCGGGACCGGCCTCCGGGCGCTCCTGATGAGGCTGCTCTGCTCCTGCACAAACCAACAAGCAAGATATCAACAAAGGAAAAAGCACTCAAGCGCGCCCGGCAGTAGAAGGCTAAACTATGAACTTACGCTGGGGGCTGCGCTGGGGGCTGCTCGGAGGGGTGATTGCCGGGTCCGTCAAGGTGGTCTCAGGCCCACCTCCTGCTGACACGATGGGGTCATCCTCGATGACGATCACCGCGGCCTTGGCCCTCTTCGCCGCTCTCTGGGCCAGTGTTCTGAAAAGAAAGGAGTCCAGATTGGAGCAAGTCAGATACAAGATATAAACAGCAAGATTGAAGGATTATAAGAGCACCAAAGAAACTCACTCTTCTTCCTCCTCGTCGGAGCTGAGCGCGGAAAGATCGAAGTCCGGCCCTCCTCCGGTGCGGCGAGGTGGAGGAGTAGGATCCCTTGCCCGCTTGGCGGGGGCAGTGGCAGTGGCCCGGGAAGATCCCGCTCCAGTTGCCGTTGTTGCGTGAGGCGCTCCCGCGGCAACATTGCTTGCCGCGGTAGAGCGCGTCGCGCGGCTCGATGGCCGTGGAGCCGGCTGCCGCCCCGCTGCGTCCCCGACCCTGCGAAGGCGCCTCCTTGGCGGGGCCGGGGGCTCCGTCTGCGGCAAGTTCTCTGAAGGCTCAGCCTCCTCCTCGCCGGCCTCGCTCGGCTCGGCTTCGGAACCGGCAGGCTCCTCCTCGCCCATGAACTCCACGCGTTCGGCAAGGTTTGCCGCCTCTGCAGCCTCCGCCTCCTCCACAGTAAACCCAAACACACCCGCAGCAGCTGCGGCCGCAGCCTCTTCCGCCCTAGTAGCGATGAGCTGCAGCTCCTCGTCGGTGGTGTCACGGGTGAAGCTCTTCTGCTTGTCAGTGCGGACCGGCACTTCCTCCAAGGTGTCGAAGAACGCTCGCACAACGTCATCCGCAGGCTCTTGCCAAGTTGGGACGATGCCGTGTGAATCGCACAACGGCATCATGGCGCGGATCCGGTCAAGCGAAGAGTTATTGCACAAAGGAACTACGCCCCTCGGCAGTGTGAATGGGTGCTAGGGGTCGCGTTTGAATAATTCCAAGAGCATTGCGTCCAACTCCAAGATGGTGAAGTTGTAGTTGAGGCCCGGCCGCAGCCTCATGATGTCCGCCGAATTCTTGAATTCCCAGGCGGGCCTCCCCCTCTCCTGCAGGGGGGCAAGGCGGCGGCGGAGGAAATCTGCCCCGACAGCACCTACGGTGAGCCCGGCAAGCCTGAGGCGAAGAATCCTAGTGATGGCGATCTTCAGCCTCTCGTCTTCCGGGGCCACGTTGCTCCAGTCATTGCCGCACACTATTGGAGTTTGGCGCACGGCGGTGAAGGGCTGCGGATTCTCCTCAACGATCCAGGACCACTCCGCTCTCCACTCCTCCCACTTGCTGCGGAGCTCACCCTCCAAGTATGCCTCTTTCTTGCCGACTCTCGAGACCCAGGCAATCCCTCCGGCAAGCGGCTCTCCTCTCTCTACCCGAGGAATGAAGAAGTGGCGAAAAAGGGCAACACTAGGGTGGACTCCGACAAAGTTTTCACACAAGTGTGCAAAAACTGCCATGGTCAGGACAACATTGGGGGTGAAGTCAAGGAGGCGGAAGCCATATGTGTTCATAATATCATAGAAGAACTCCGAGAAGGGCGGGCAGAGCCCGCAATAGAAGAATAGCGAGAAGAACGGGTACCCATTTGGAGCCAACTCCGAGGCAGCGGCCGGGAGTACCCTCGTGCGTGGATGCGCACGCGTCTCCGTCGCCCAAAAGAGGTAGAAGTACTCCCTCAGCTCCTGCACGCCGAGCTGGGGGGTGAAGATCGCCCGCTCCTTCCGCAGCGCCGCGAGCCGCTGCGCCTCGGCCGACTTCACACCCTTTCCCTTGTCGGCTTTCGGGGCCATGGCGGAGGTGGTGAGGAAGGTCGACGGCGTGGTGATGCTGGTGGCAATGGGGGGGCGGGGCGGAGCGCTGCTCTCTCGGCTTCGAGAAGAAGGGGGGAGCGGCGGAGTTTGTGAAGAAGGAGTAGCAGCAACCAGCGAGGGGGAACGAACTGCCTCTGTTTCCTCTGCTTATAAAGAGGGACGGGGCGGACGTTTCGGCCTTCCAAATAAACAACCACCCACGATCTCTCCCACGATGCCGCATTCAACGCGTGCCGTTATGGGAGAGCGCGGTGGATACGGAACAAGATTTGGCGTGGCCCAGCCCGCGTGTGCCCGTGCCCTATCTTGGGCCTGGCCCAACAGCGCTCGGCACCGTGTCTGGCCCAGGCCCGGGGGCTCCTGTTGGTGTACTAGAATAGGGGTACCCTAGTACCCCGAACTTGTGCACGGGCAGTTGCAGCACCCCGCGGCAAAGGCTTGTCGGGCGAACGCCAAGATCCCCCAAGGTTCCCTTGGAGCCATTCAAGAACAAAGTATTTAAGCTAAGGAGACAAGACCCCGGCAAGAGGAGCTTGCCGGGAAGGCCAACCAAGGCGCTCCAAGGAACTTGCCGCGACGCGCCACGCGCGCCGGCAAGGCAACAAGGCCCCGGCAAGAGGAGCTTGCCGGGAAGACTAAACAAGGTACACCGAGGCCCGGTGAGCGACGAGCTTCTGGACCCGGCAAGATAACAACAGCGGCAAGGCGCTTACCGCGGCAGGCGGCCACTCTGCGCCCACGCTCCAGCGCATCCACCAACGTGTCGCTCTGGGGGCCTCTCCGGGCGCGCGTGGCGGGAGGCTGTGCAGCCAGCGGTGCGCAGTGGCATGCGAAGTGGACAAGATCACCATCGTGGCGAACGGTGGCGCCCCTAACGGTCCTTTTCTGCACTGTTCGGGCAACTCAGACGGGCATTTAATGCCCTTGTCCCCTGCCGTCAGGGTTAGGTAGGGTGTACTGTACAAGCAACTGTATCAACTACCTCGCTTTTTACGTTTTTACCCTCCTCTGCGTTGCCACCTGTCGGCGACCCCTTTAGCGTATAAAAGGAGGCCCATGCGCAACATTGAGGGGGTTCGGAGGTTCGGACAGTTTGCTTCGATTCATTCGTAGCCCAGAAAACATCACACTCTCTCTCTTGAGAGCAAGAACACCGGATAATACAACCAGACAAGCAGCAGTAGGAGTGTTATCTCTCCGGAGAGCTCCGAAGCTGGGTAAACTGCTCGTGTGCCTCGCCTCGATCTGCTCTTCGTGCGACCTCCGCCCCCCGCCGAACCGAAAGGGGCCCGGTCCGCCGGCCCCATAGGTGTTCGTGGATCAGTTCCCTCGACAAATTCATTCATGATTCTACTGAAAATTATTATGAGGGAGGAATATATGCTTGTAGGAGTTGCAATAATATCAAGTTTTCTCTCTATGTGCTTAAAGTTTTGAAGTTATGCTTGTTTTACCTTCCTATGCAAGTTGATTCTTGTTCCCATAAGTTGTTTGCTCACAAAATCCCTATGCATAGGAAATATGTTAGACTTAAATGTTCTAGTCATATTCTTCATGATGCTCTCTTTATGTTACAATTCTTATCCTTCAGGTGAGCATCATTGAAATCATCATGCCTAGCTAGGGGCATTAAACGATAGCGCTTGTTGGGAGGCAACCCAATTTTCTTTTTGTTCCTTGCTTCTTGTTCCTGGTTAGTAATAAATAATTCATCTATCCTCTTCTTAGGTGTGGTTTTATGTGTTTAATTAGTGTTTGTGCCAAGTAGAACCATTGGGAAGACTTGGGGAAAGTCTTTGCGATCATGCTGTAAAAAACAGAAACTTTAGCACTCACGGGAATTGCTGCCATTTTTACTTGGAGAGCGCTATTTAGTTAATTATTTTTGCATATGATTAATAGATAAATTACTCAGGTCCAGAAATTTATTTGAGAATTTTATGAGTTCCAGAAGTATACGTTTGATCCAGATTACTACAGACTGTTCTGTTTTTGACAGATTCTGTTTTTCGTGTGTTGTTTGCTTATTTTGATGAATCTATGGCTAGTATCGGGGGGTATGAACCATAGAGAAGTTGGAATACAGTAGGTTTAACACCAATATAAATAAAGAATGAGTTCATTACAGTACCTTGAAGTGGTGATTTAGTTTCTTATACTAACGGAGCTTACGAGTTTTCTGTTAAGTTTTGTGTTGTGAAGTTTTCAAGTTTTGGGTAAAGATTCGATGGACTATGGAATAAGGAGTGGCAAGAGCCCAATCTTGGGGATGCCCAAGGCACCCCAAGGTAATATTCAAGGATATCCAAGAGCCTAAGCTTGGGTATGCCCCGGAAGGCATCCCCTCTTTCGTCTTTGTTCGTCGGTAACTTTACTTGGAGCTATATTTTTATTCGCCACATGATATGTGTTTTTCTTGGAGCGTCAATTTATTTTGTTAGGATTTGCTTGCTGTTATTTAGAAATTTTTTTTGCATCTTTTATTTCAATAAAAGTGGCATTGATAGCCTTTACTATGCCTATGTTACAAGTATACATGTTGCTGTTTGAAAACAGAAAGTTTACTGCTGTTGCAATAATTCCCTAGAAAAGTCAGAATGTGATAAAATGTTGAAACCTTTTGCATATTAAGATCTGATAAATTTACTACAGTGGGAATTTTATTTCATAATTTTTGGAGCTAGGGAATTATTGATGTTGCAGCATTCTTTACAGACTATCCTGTTTAGGCAGATTGCTGTTATGTTTGCATTGTTTGCATATGTTTGCTTCTTTAATGATTCTATTTGAGGATAGGACTATTAAATATGCAGAGGCATTTAGTATGCAATTTTGAATAATAATTTTAGTGATTTTCTACAGTAGAGTATGATAAGGTTTTTGCAATGGTTTATACTAACTTATCTCACGAGTCCTTGTTGAGTTTTGTGTGGATGAAGCTTTTGAGATTTAGGGAGACCGTGATATGAGAGGAATTAAGGAGACACAAAAGCTAAAACTTGGGGATGCCCAAGGCACCCCAAGATAATATTTCAAGAAGTCTCAAGCATCTAAGCTTGGGGATGCCCCGGTTGGCATCCCACCTTTCTTCTTCAACAATTATCGGTTAGTGTCGGTTGATCCTAAGTTTTTGCTTCTTCACATGATGTTTGCCATTCTTAGAATATCATTTTATTTTGCTTTGCTTGCTGTTTGAATAGAATACCAAGATCTGAAATTATTAAATGTTAGAGAGTCTTCACATAGTTGCATAATTATTCGACTACTCATTGATCTTCACTTATATCTTTTGGAGTAGTTTGTCATTTGCTCTAGTGCTTCACTTATATCTTTTAGAGCATGGTGGTAGTTTTATTGTGAATAAATAGATGAACTCTCATGCTTCACTTAGATTATTTTGAGAGTCTTAAATAGCATGGTAATTTTCTTAAAATCCTAATATGCTAGGTAGTCAAGAATAATAAAATTCTCTTATGAGTGTGTTGAATACTAGGAGAAGTTTGATACTTGATAATTGTTTTGAGATATGGAGATGGTGATATTAGAGTCATGCTAGTTGAGTAGTTGTGAATTTAAAGAATACTTGTGTTGAATTTTGTGATTCCCGTAGCATGCACGTATGGTGAACCGTTATGTGATGAACTCGGAGCATGATTTATTTATTGATTGTCTTCCTTATGAGTGGTGGTCGGGGACGAGTGATGGTCTTTTCCTACCAATCTATCCCCCTAGGAGCATGCGCCTAATACTTTGCTTTGATAACTTCTAGATTTTTGCAATAAGTATATGAGTTCTTTATGACTAATGTTGGGTCCATGGATTATACGCACTCTCACCCTTCCACCATTGCTAGCCTCTCTAGTACCGCGCAACTTTCGCCGGTACCATACACCCACCATATACCTTCCTCAAAACAGCCACCATACCTACCTATTATGGCATTTCCATAGCCATTCCGAGATATATTGCCATGCAACTTTCCCCCGTTCCATTTATTATGACACGCTTCATCATTGTCATATTGCTTAGCATGATCATGTAGTTGACATCGTATTTGTGGCAAAGCCACCATTGATAATTCTTTCATACATGTCACTCATGAGTCATTGCACATCCTGGTACACCGCCGGAGGCATTCATATAGAGTCATATCTTGTTCTAAGTATCGAGTTGTAATTCTTGAGTTGTAAGTAAATAAAAGTGTGATGATCATCATTATTAGAGCATTGCCCAGTGAGGAAAGGATGATGGAGACTATGATTCCCCCACAAGTCGGGATGAGACTCCGGACAAAAATAAATAAATAAATAAAAGAGGCCAAAGAAGCCCAAATAAAAAAAGAGAAAAGAGGCCATAAAAAAAGAGAAGGCCCAAATAAAAAATAAAAAAATGAGAGAAAAAGAGAGAAGGGGCAATGCTACTATCCTTTTACCACACTTGTGCTTCAAAGTAGCACCATGATCTTCATGATAGAGAGTCTCCTATGTTGTCACTTTCATATACTAGTGGGAATCTTTCATTATAGAACTTGGCTTGTATATTCCAATGATGGGCTTCCTCAAAATGCCCTAGGTCTTCGTGAAAAAGCGAGTTGGATGCACACCCACTAGTTTCTTTTGTTGAGCTTTCATACACTTATAGCTCCAGTGCATCCGTTGCATGGCAATCCCTACTCACTCACATTGATATCTGTTGATGGGCATCTCCATAGCCCGTTGATATGCCTAGTTGATGTGAGACTATATTCCCCCATTTTGTCTTCTCCACAACCACCATTCTATTCCACCTATAGTGCTATGTCCATGGCTCACGCTCATATATTGCGTGAAGATTGAAAAAGTTTGAGAACATCAAAAGTATGAAACAATTGCTTGGCTTGTCATCGGGGTTGTGCATGATTTAAATACTTTGTGTGGTGAAGATAGAGCATAGCCAGACTATATGATTTTGTAGGGATAGCTTTCTTTGGCCATGATATTTTGAGAAGACATAATTGCTTTATTAGTATGCTTGAAGTATTATTATTTTTATGTCAATATGAACTTTTGTCTTGAATCTTTCGGATCTGAATATTCATATCACAAGTAAGAAGAATTACATTGAAATTATTCCAACTAGAATTCCACGTCAAAAATTATCTTTTTATCATTTACCTACTCGAGGACGAGCAGGAATTAAGCTTGGGGATGCTTGATACGTCTCCAACGTATCTATAATTTTTGATTGCTCCATGCTATATTATCTACTGTTTTGGGCAATATTGGGCTTTATTTTCCACTTTTATATTATTTTTGGGACTAACCTATTAACCGGAGGCCCAGCCCAGATTTGTTGTTTTATGCCTATTTCAGTGTTTCGAAGAAAAGGAATATCAAACAGAGTCGAAACGGAACGAAATCAACTGGAGAAGTTATTTTTGGAAGGAAACCTACCGGATAGACTTGGACCCTACGTCAGAAGATGAAGGAGGAGCTCACGAGGGTAGGGGGCGCGCCCACCCCCCTGGGGCGCGCCCCCTGCCTCGTGGCCCCCCCGTCGGTCCACCGACGTACTCCTTTCACCCATATATACCTACGTAACCTAAAACTTCCAGGGAGCACAATAGATCGGGAGTTCCGCCGCCAGAAGCCTCCGTAGCCACCGAAAACCAATCTAGACCCGTTCCGGCACCCTGCCGGAGGGGGAATCCTTCTCCGGTGGCCATCTTCATCATCCCGGTGCTCTCCATGACGAGGAGGGAGTAGTTCTCCCTCGGGACTGAGGGTATGTACCAGTAGCTATGTGTTTGATCTCTCTCTCTCTCTCGTGTTCTTGAGATGATACGATTTTGATGTATCGCGAGCTTTGCTATTATATTTGGATCCTATGATGTTTTCTCCCCCCTCTATTCTCTTGTAATGGATTGAGTTTCCCCTTTGAAGTTATCTTATCGAATTGAGTCTTTAAAGATTTGAGAACACTTGATGCATGTCTTGCCGTGGATATCTTTGGTGACAATGGGATATCACGTGATTCACTTGATGTATGTTTTGGTGACCAACTTGCGGGTTCCGCCCATGAACCTATGCATAGGGGTTGGCACACGTTTTCGTCGTGATTCTCCGGTAGAACTTTGGGGCACTCTTTGAGGTCCTTTGTGTTGGTTGAATAGATGAATCTGAGATTGTGTGATGCATATCATATAATCATGCCCACGGATACTTGAGGTGACATTGGAGTATCTAGGTGACATTAGGGTTTTGGTTGATTTGTATCTTAAGGTGTTATTCTAGTACGAACTCTAGGGATGTTTGTGACACTTATAAGAATAGCCCAACGGATTGATTGGAAAGAATAACTTTGAGGTGGTTTCGTACCCTACCATAATCTCTTCGTTCGTTCTCCGCTATTAGTGACTTTGGAGTGACTCTTTGTTGCATGTTGAGGGATAGTTATATGATCCAATTATGTTATTATTGTTGAGAGGACTTACACTAGTGAAAGTATGAACCCTAGGCCCTATTTCCTATCATTGCAATACCGTTTACGCTCACTTTTATCATTCATTACCTTGCTGTTTTTATATTTTCAGATTACAAAAACTATTATCTACTATCCATATTGCACTTGTATCACCATCTCTTCACCGAACTAGTGCACCTATACAATTTACCATTGTATTGGGTGTGTTGGGGACACAAGAGACTCCTTGTTATTTGGGTGCAGGGTTGCTTGAGAGAGACCATCTTCATCCTACGCCTCCTACGGATTGATAAATCTTAGGTCATCCACTTGAGGGAAATTTGCTACTATCCTACAAACCTCTGCACTTGGAGGCCCAACAACGTCTACAAGAAGAAGGTTGTGTAGTAGACATCATGCGGTGAGACGGCCGCACCGCCACCCCGTCGCTGACTCCGGCCGGCTCATCGTCTCACGCTCGCCGTGCACCCACGGACACACAGGCTACACTGCTCATGGCACGTGAGCTCCTGCGTTACCGCCCGGTCGACGACCTCTATGAGGACTGGTTGGATCGCATCGCTGAGCACCTCAGCACCGTGGGGGCTCTCCTGCACCATCCACCTTGCTGCCTCTCCCGCCCCCGGCTGCGGGCGATGTGGCTCATGGAGCGCCTCCGCCCCCTCCGCATCAAGAAGGCACCCTCGTGCTGAGACGCGCGGCTCATGGAGCGCCTCCGCCCCTCCGCGTCAAGACGGCGTCCTCTCTCCAAGATGTGCGATCCCGCGACGCGATCCACTGCGCCGTGTGCCCACGCACGAAGAAAGAAGCTGCCAAGAGATTCCCCGTCCACAACAAAATGCTCCACTGCTCCCAGCACCGCCACGTCAGGATCGCTTGCCGCGTGATAACCCACAAGTATAGGGGATCAATTTTAGCCTCTTTAGATAACTAAGAGTGTCAAACCCAACGAGGAGCTAAAGGTAGAACTAATATTCCCTCAAGTTCTATTGACCACCGATACAACTCTACGCACGCTTAACGTTCGCTTTACCTAGAACAAGTATGAAACTAGAAGTACTTTGTAGGTGTAACGAGATAGATTTGCAAGAATATAAAGAGCACGTAAATAAAAACTAGGGGCTGCTTAGGTAAAGAAGCAATAAAGTTAGTATAGCGAGTGTGGAAAAGTGGTGGTAGGAGTTGCAAAATTGTCCCTAAGCAATTGACTACTTTACTAGACCGATAGCAAGTTTTATGTGGGAGAGGCCACTACTAGCATGCCATCCCTGACTTGGAATTCTATGCACTTATGATTGGAACTATTAGCAAGCATCCGCACTACTAACGTTCATTAAGGTAAAACCCAACCATATCATTAAGATATATTGGCCCCCCTTCAATCCCGTATGCATCAATTTCTATGCTAGGTTGAAGCTTCTGTCACTCTTGCCCTCCAATACATAGTCCTATCAACATACAACTATCCCTATGGTGTGATCCATGCGCGCGCTCATATGATGGGCACCAAAGGACAAAAACATAACCACAAGCAAATTAAACCAATCATAGCAATTCACCAATTAATGATAGGACAACGAAAATCTACTCAAACATCATAGGATGGCAACACATCATTGGATAATAATATGAAGCATAAAGCACCATGTTCAAGTAGAGGGTACAGCGGGTTGCGGGAGAGTGGACTGCTGTAGATAGATGGGGGAAGGTGATGAAGATGTTGGTGAAGATGATGGAGGTGTTGGTGTAGATCGCCATCACATGATGATGGCCCCGGCGGCGTTCCAGCGCCACCGGAAGAGAGGGGGAGAGGTCCCCCTTCTTCTTCTTCTTCCTTGACCTTCCCCCTAGATGGGAGAAGGGTTTCCCCTCTGATCCATGGCTTCCATGGTGGCGGAGGGGCGAGAGCCCCTCCGAGATTGGATCTGTTTCTCTGTCTCTCTCTGTTTCTGCGTTCCCTGATTCTTCCCTTTCACCGTTTTTCATATTCCCGGAGATCCGTAACTCCGATTGGGCTGAAATTTTGACACGATTTCTATCCGGATATTGGCTTTCTTGTGGCAAAAGAAGGGCACCAACCGCCTTACGGGGTGGCCACGAGGGCCCAGGGTGCGCCCCGTGCCTCGTGCCCCCCTCGGGCATCGTCTCACGTTGATTCTTCTTCCCAAAAATCACATATATTCCAAAAAAAATTCTGTCAGTTTTTATCCCGTTTGGACTCCGTTTGATATGGTTTTTCCGCGAAACAAAAAACATGCAAGAAACAGGAACTGGCACTGGGCACTAGATCAATATGTTAGTCCCCAAAAATAGTATAAAAAGTTGCCAAAAGTATATGAAAGTTGTATAATATTGGGATGGAACAATAAAAAATTATAGATACGATGGAGACGTATCAGCATCCCCAAGCTTAATTCCTGCTCGTCATCGAGTAGGTAAATGATAAAAAAGATAATTTTTGATGTGGAATGCTACCTAGCATAATCTTGATCATGTAATCTAATCATGGCATGAATATTAAGACACAACTGATTCAAAGCAATAGTCCATCATTTGACATTAAGACAATAATACTTCAAGCATACTAATAAAGCAATCATGTCTTTTTCAAAATAACATGGCCAAAGAAAGTTATCCTTACAAAATCATATGGTCTGGCTATGCTCCATCTTCACCACATAAAGCATTCAAATCATGCACACCCCCGATGACAAGCCAAGCAATTGTTTCATACTTTTGATGTTCTCAAACATTTTCAATTTTCACGCAATACATGAGCGTGAGCCATGGATATAGCACTATAGGTGGAATAGAATATGATGGTGGAGGTTGTGTGGAGAAGACAAAAAGGAGAAAGTCTCACATCGACGCGGCTAATCAACGGGCTATGGAGATGGCCATCAATTGATGTCAATGTGAGGAGTAGGGATTGCCATGCAACGGATGCACTAAGAGCTATAAGTGTATGAAAGCTCAAACTGGAAACTAAGTGGGTGTGTGTTGGGGATATTACTACTGGGCATAAACCGGCCTATCTAGGCCGGGTTAACTTCGTCAGTAGTTAAGTATGTTAAAGCCCAAGAAGACAGAGGAGGGCTCAAGGCCCATGGTCGGTTCAAGGCCTGTAGTCGTAAACCGGCGTTAGTAGTTAACCTATATTGTAAGTTAGGAATAAGTAGAGACCAAACCGGACACATCTATGAGCCGGTATTGGGACTCCGTAAGCCGACGGGAGTCACCCGTGTATATAAGGGGATGACCCGGCGGCGGTTCGAGGACAAGAGACAACAACTCGAGACATAGGCGAAGCTTGTTTGCTCCCTAGTCATCGAAACCCCATCAATTCCATAACAACTAGACGTAGGCTTTTACCTTCATCGAAGGGACCGAACTAGTATAAACTCTCTTGCGTCCTTGTGTCCGCTTTAACCCCTTCAAGCTAACCCGTCGCGATGGCTCCACGACTAAGTCCTTTCTCTAGGACATCTGCCGTGACAAAACCACGACAGTTGGCGCCCACCGTGGGGCTATCGCACGATGGTTTCCGGTTCTTGGAGGGACGCTTTGAAGGACTCGAGGGCTACGCTGTAGGCCGGATGACTAAGAGTCATCGCGGCAAGCTCTACATCGACGACGCAGGCTGGGGCCCGAGGCCGGCTCAATTGAGTATGGGTACCGGTCCCCTTTGGTAGCATTCACGTTTTCATTGGCAATATCGGTGAACCGGGCCCTGAGCCGGACATCTGCACCGACCTCGTCGAGACGGGTCAGCGTGCACGATCCGCCCGGGTTAAACCGGCCATGAAGCGTGCCTTCGTGGGAGTCATCCATGGAGGAAGTTATGAGGACGGATCGGAATTTTGCAGCGTGACCGTCGTTTGTTCTGGTGACGAATCTTCGACCGGAGAAACCGAATCTCTTTATCAGCTACAAGATGGCCGGATTGGGAGTTGTTCCGATGGTGATAGTATTCCGGACCCCTCTGATCTGCCCAACTGGGTTGGAATATTCATGGCCGGAACGCAAGCAGCACTCCATTCTTCGACAGCTGCGGCAACGATCTCCGGTTCAGCAGCGGCGACGGCTGTCGGGGTAGGAGGCCCTGTGCGCCCGCCGGGTCAGGTTCTATCAGAACTATTTGATGTGTTGGCTGTGCTTATGGCGGAAGTTAATCTGCCGGATCAGGACGTTCACAACACGGAGATTGCAAAGGTAAAGGAACAGATCACCCAGGCCAAGGCGGATCTAGCGGCTGAGGACACCAGGATGGCCGCAGAGCGGGCCGCTTTAGACGCCCATGCCTACAAGCTTATGTTGGACCAGAGCGCGTTGCATGAAGTCATGAGGAGGAAGCACCGATCCCGCTTACCTCCGGTTTTCGAGGCCAGAGACCTTTTCAACACTCTAGGACCAAGAGCCGGCAATCCGCTGGAGGGAAACCGGGCAGAAGCCCCTGGGACCGGTGCACTGGTTCAGCCTCGTCAGATGGACCCGCCTCGTCAAAACACCATGGTACCTCAGGCTGCTTTAACACCTCCGGGTCACTACTCCAACCCAATGGACAATCTTGTTGCCGCTGCTGCACGGTTGGAGGCCATTCCTATTGAGGGTGACTCGCCGCAGGCAATAGAGACGCGACGGGTCAAGGAACTTCTGAGGACAGCTTTGGCCCAACAGGAAGCGTACTCGTACAGCCGCGACTGGATCCACTCGACCCCTCGTCCAAGCCGGAGCTATAGCAGACATATGGATGAACCGGCAGTGTCGAGTAATGAACAACGTGGGGCACCCCATGGCAACAATCCGGTGGGTGGTGCTGATGACGCTCAGGGAGTGGTGGACCGGCCCCCCGCGCGCAGGGAGGCCGAGTTAGACGCACAACATTAGGCTCGACAGCTCACGCCGGTTCGTCCAACCACCCTGATTGAACCTGGTGTTACTTCTAGTTCTTTGGGGGTGCCTTGCCTTATCCCTGCTTTACGCAACGTGCGTCTGCCCAAGGATTTCAAAGGCCCACGCAAGGTACCAAATTACACGGCGGATCAACCTCCAGAGACATGGGTGGAGAGCTATGAGATGGCCATGGAGATGCTTGATGTGGATGACGCGGCGTGTGCGAAATACTTCACCATTATGCTCGAAGGAACGGCCCGTACTTGGTTAAAAAGTTTGCCGGCTAATTCTCTATCAGCTCATGGGCCCAATTACGAGCCCGGTTTATCAGCAATTTCAAAGACACCTGTAAACAGCCTATGTCAATAGTGGACTTAGCTGCATGCGTCCAGGAGGAAGGAGAATCAACAACTCATTGGGTGCGCCGGGTTTCACAAGTGTTGCACTCCTCAGACCGCATCAATGCTGACACCGCAGTGTTAACCCTAGAAGGCAACTGCCGGTTTGGACCCCTGAAGCTGAAGTTGGGACGGATGAAGCGTCATTGCACCGACATGGGGACCCTCATGGCCGCTTTGGTGAAATATGTTGATTCTGATAGTACCAAGGATCCCGAATCTGATGATGACAAGACAGGGAAAGGGAAGAAGAACATCAGCTCCAAAGGTCAGCAGCATCACTGGGCAGGCAATGATGGAGGAGGCAAGCGTAACGCGGATGGTAACATGGACTTTGTGGCTAATACCAACGCACAGGACAATGGCCATCGACGCAAGGGTAGGCCGAAAAATCGTAATGGAGCGCCCAACCCTAACCCAAACCGCCTAAACTACCTGCTAAGCCAGCCCTGTCCAAGACATGGGATGAAGGAAGCGCCGGCAAACCACATTTGGAAAGATTGCTTTATTACGCAGGAGTTCAAAAATTCTAATAATTTCCGGTATGATCACGAATCTGGCGGTGGCTCAGGATCCGGGCCGGGCTACGGTGGAGGAAGTTCCGGTTCAGGATTCAATGGTAATCCGGGCGGACATAATGGTCAAAATAGTCAGAACAACCAGGGTGGTTACAACCAACAGCAGCAACAGTCAGGTTACCAGAGCAACCCAAAGCAGTTGAGTAATGGGCAGTACCATGTCTTCACCACTAGCTTGGACAAGCGAGACCGGAAAGTTTAGAGGCAGGCGGTCAACTCTGTTGAACCGGCCATACCCCGTTATCTACGTTGGTCTGAACAACCAATCATATGGAGCAGAGAAGATCACCCTCCCCAGGTCGATAATCCGGGTCAGTTGGCTTTGGTGGTGGCGCCTCAAGTGGGAGGTTACAAGTTCACCAAGGTGCTCATGGATGGAGGGAGCAGCATTAACATCCTGTACTATGAGACCTTCCGTCGTATGGGACTAGCAGATAAGAATCTCAAACCGTCTAATACAGTATTCCACGGTGTGGTGCCTGGCAGATCAGCATATCCCGTTGGTAAGATAGCTCTAGAAGTGGCCTTTGGGGATGATCATGATTCCAGGTCGGAGACATTAACGTTTGAAGTGGTGAAAATCCAAAGCCCATATCATGCCCTATTTGGGCGACCGGCCTATGCCAAGTTTATGGCTCGGCCCTATTATGTGTATTTGCAGCTCAAGATGCCGGGTCACAAGGGGACAATAACGGTTCATGGAAGCCGCAAAATCGCTTTGGAATGCCAGGAAGGAGATGCGGCTTATGCAGAGTCGGTTTGTGCCACCGAGGAGTTGAAGTACTATAAAGACAATGTTGATCCGGCGGACATGACTCCGTTGAAGAAGCCAACTACGGAGCATGATTCGGCCCTGAAATTCAAATCGGCAGCAGAAACTAAGCTTGTTGACTTCGTACCTGGTGATTCGTCCAAGCAGTTCAGCATCAGTGCCAACTTGGATCCAAAATAGGAAAGCGCACTCATCGAGTTCATCTGTGAGAATCGGGACATTTTTGCATGGAAGCCCTCTGACATGCCAGGTGTATCGAGGCAACTCGCTGAGCACACACTTAATGTGGATCCTAAATATAAACCGGTGAAACAGTTCCTCCGCCGGTTTAATGAAGAAAGACGCAAGGCAATTGGAGAAGAGGTAGCCAGGCTCTTAGCAGCTGGCTTTATTGTTGAAGTTTTTCACCTTGAGTGGCTTGCCAATCCGGTGCTGGTCCTTAAGAAAAATGGCACCTGGCGCATGTGTGTGAATTACACAGATCTTAATAAGGCTTGTCCAGCAGATCCTTTTTCCCTCCCCCGTATCGATCAAATTATTGATGCTACGGCGGGTTGTGAGCGTTTAAGTTTTTTGGATGCGTATTCTGGCTATCATCAGATCAAAATGGCAGTTAAGGACCAGGAGAAGACGTCATTTATAACTCCCTTTGGAGCCTTCTGCTATGTGTCTATGCCCTTCGGGCTCAAGAGTGCTCAAGCAACTTACCAACGGTGTGTACAAAATTGTCTTCACAAGCAGATTGGCCGTAATGTACATGCTTACGTGGATGATATCGTGGTTATGTCCAGGGAGAAGGAGACTCTGATTGATGATTTGAAGGAAACCTTTGATAACCTGAGAACATACAAGATGATGCTTAATCTGGACAAGTGTGTCTTTGGTGTACCGGCGGGCAAGTTATTAGGCTTCTTGGTGTCCAATAGGGGAATTGAGGCTAATCCGGAGAAGATCACAGCCATCACCTCCCTCGCTAAACCGAAGTGTATCAATGATGTTCAACGCCTGCAGGTCGGATTGCTGCGTTAAGCCGGTTTATCGGTCGCCTCGTTGAGAAGGCAATCCCTTTGTATCAGATGTTGAAGAAGACGGATCAGTTTTTCTGGAGTTCTGCTGCTGATGAAGCATTTGAGGACTTAAAACGACAATTGGCCAATCTGCCTGTGCTCGCCGCTCCCATTGACAAGGAGTCATTGCTGCTATATGTTGCTGCTAATGCTTGGGCGGTCAGCGTGGCTATTGTGGTAGAGCGAAAGGAGGCAGGTAAGGAGCATCCGGTTCAACGTCAGGTCTATTATATCAGCGAGGTGCTCATTGAGTCGAAGCAAAGGTATCCGCATTGGCAGAAGCTGGTGTATGGAGTTTTTATGACAAGCCGGAAGCTTAAACAATACTTCCAAGGGCATCCAATTACAGTGGTCAGTTCTGCTCCTTTGGGAGATATCATCCAGAACCGAGAAGCAACTGGCCGGATTGCAAAATGGGCCATAGAGCTGGGGCCGTATGGTTTGAAGTATGTGCCTCGGACAGCGGTTAAGTCTCAAGCACTTGTTGATTTCATCAATGATTGGACGGAAATGCAAGCACCTGAAGAAAGGACGGATCATACGTATTGGACCATCCATTTGGACGGATCCAGGCAATTGGAAGGCTCGGGGGCTGGAGTCGTATTAACTTCCCCACGAGGTGATAAGTTTTGTTATGTTCTCTGCTTAATGTTCCCTTGTACTAACAATGCAGCTGAGTATGAAGCCTTGCTCCATGGTCTCCGGATGGCTAAGGAGATGAATCTAAGTCGAGTTAAGTGCTTCGGTGACTCGAACCTTGTGGCTCAGTAGGTGTCTGGCACTTGGGACTCCAAGGACCCACTCATGGCAACATATTGTCGTGAGGTGGATATTGTTGCAGGTCATTTCAGAGGCTATCAGGTGGACCACATGGACCGGCGAAAAGATGAAGCAGCGGACGCTTTAAGCCGGCTAGGCTCTCAGCGCAAACCGGTCCCGCCCAATGTTTTTCTGGATGTGCTGCACAACCCGTCGGTCATCCCTGGTGAAGAGGATTTGGCTATTCCTGATCCGGAGGCTCAGTTGGTGGCAGCTCTTCATGTTATTCCGGATTGGACGCTTCCTTACCTGGCGTACAAGAACCGGGGCGAGTTGCCAGAGGATGAGATTCCGGCCCGACAGATAATCCGGCGATCCAAGTCCATGGCTGTCATCAACGGCGAGTTGCATCATTGTAGTGTATCAGGAGCTTTTCAACGCTGCGTGTCTCCTAAAGAAGGCCGTGAAATTTTGCGTGAGATCCACGAAGGAGATTGTGGTCACCATGCCGGTTCAAAGTCTGTGGTGGCTAAAGCGTTTCGCCATGGCTTCTATTGGTTGACTGCTCATGCTGATGCGGAGGATCTGGTCAGACGATGTGATGGTTGCCAAAGGTTTTCAAGACGTGCTCATGTACCGGCTCAAGAATTGAGAATGATTCCAATTACTTGGCCGTTTGCGACTTGGGGGCTGGATATGGTTGGGCCTTTCAAAAGGTCCAAAGATAAGAAGACCCACCTCCTGGTGGCGGTTGATAAGTTTACAAAGTGGCTGGAGGCAGAACCTGTTAGCAAGTGTGATGCGGCCATGGCGGTTCAGTTCATCAAAAAGGTGATTTTTCGGTTTGGTTTTCCGCACAGTATTATCATAGATAATGGTACCAATTTGTCCAAAGGTGCTATGAAGGAGTTCTGCGAACGGGAGCACATCCGGCTTGACGTTTCATTAGTGGCACATCCACAGTCCAATGGTCAAGCAGAAAGAGCTAATCAAGAGATCTTGAGAGGCATCAAGCCCCAGCTCATGGTTCCTTTGCAGAGAACGCCGGTTGTTGGGTAGAAGAATTACCATCCGTGTTATGGAGCATCAATACAACACCCAACAGATCAACAGGATACACACTGTTCTTCATGGTTTATGGAGCGGAGGCAGTTCTCCCTAGTGATATCCGTCATGATTCACCTCGTGTAGCGGCTTATGTTGAAGCGGACAACGAGACAGCACGGCAAGATGCTTTGGACCGGTTGGATGAAGAGCGTGACATCGCATCCGCCTGATCGGCGATTTACCAGCGGGATCTTCATCGTTATCACAATCGCCGGGTCAAAATTAGAACTTTTCAGGAGGGAGATTTGGTGCTTCGGCTCATCCAAGATTAGACTGATATGCATAAGTTATCCCCACCTTGGGAGGGGCCTTTCGTGGTTAGCAAAAATCTGCACAATGGGTCATACTATCTGATCGATATTCGAGAACATAAGGACTCACGTACATCAGAGGAGGAGACCAACAGGCCGTGGAACATAGCTCATCTTCGGCCTTGTTATACCTGAGCCATTGGTTCTACTTATGTACATATTACAACGATGTATATATTAACTATAATAAACCGGAACCTCAGCTAAAGCGGGGTATCTGTTCTTTTGCATCATGTGTGGTTACATGGAGTTGTTCTAAAAGCGGCTTCCGGTTTACCCCTTGAGTTCGCTTTGCTAAAAGCATCGTATTATATCACTTGGAGGTTTGGTCGTGTCCGAACCAATACCATGCCTCTTGATAGGCGAGAGCCACCAGATCACTTGGGGACTTGGTCATGTCTGAACCAGTCATGCCTCTTGATCGGCCTAAGGCCACAGAATCACTTGGGGCCTTGGTCGAACCCGAACCATGACCATGCCATTTGGTCGGCATAAATTCCACGGTTTCATTTGGGGACCTGGCTGACTAGAACCATAGTTACACCTAACGGGAGCTTGGTCGTGTTTGGCCATGGTAACGACATTTGATCAGCTTAAATAAACCTTTTTTGGCAAACGGTTTTGTCATTGCTTTTGCTTCACACTTTTCTTTGAAGGTTTCTTTTTGCTTTTTATTGCATTTTTTAAACCGACAAAGTTTTTTAACCAATCAATTGACGGAACACAGTTCACGTCAATCCGGAGACAATTTGCCCGGTTTGATCCTTGTTGTTAACATCCTCTTATGGAGTAACACGGTGTTTATTATAACTCGGCACGGTTTACATGGTAAACCAACGTCATATACATATACATGAGCTGTTATCTCCTCCAACAGTGTGGGTTTGAAAAACTCCGCTTCAAGATTGGCCAAGCCAACTTCACACTCAACGATGGCAGGTATTCTGTATCTCAAAAATTTGATCATATACTTAAAATTTTGTTTTGGATGTTTTGATTTCATATATATAGACATCATATTCTGCCTGACGGTACAACCGCGGTGGCACTTGACGAATTTCTCATTTCAGAAAGTGTTTTGGAAAGTTCATTACCACAGGAAGAACAAATTATGCACGAAGGCATATCAACATCAAAGGTATCAGCTAGCCTATTACAAGGCAACATGGTGCCCATAATAATATAATTGTTTTTCGCAAAGGAGAGGCAGTTTTTAAACCGGCCTCCAGTTCAAGCTTGGTCACCAGCCTGGCCTGATGGTTGTGGGTCATCCTGCGCCGCTTCAGCCTCCGTTTCTCTACTCAGTGGTTGGAAATCCACAGTTGTCCAGTCGATTCCCATTAATGCTTGAAAAACAGCTTCATTATGGATCAGCAATGACGGGTCAATATCGGGAGCGTAAGTATGCTTATGGATTGGAGGGATCAGATTTTTTGATTCATGGATAGGTGCAGCTATTCGCTTGTTCTAACTGTCATATTGCGCTTGATAATGAGACAAGTCTGCTTCCTCAGCCAAGTGACAAGCTAGCGGACGTACCTCCCGGTTTATTGCTCGTAGATCCGCTTCACCAAATTCTGACCCATCTTCCTTCAAGCTGGGATAGCCCTGAGCCGCCTCAATAGGATCAAAATCGGCACCCAGGCTTTTGCCCGGATTAAGGCATTGATTGCACCGGTTCGAGCAGCAGATTTCTTCAGCTCTTCAACCCGGGCTGGAAGCACTAACAGTTTCATCAGCGTATCTTGAATCAAAGTGGGCACCGGTTTGTTATGAGATGCGGTATAGATGATCCGCTGGGCACCAGTATACAATTGTTCAACCAATGTATAGGCGGCTTTCAATTTCTTCCGCACATCTGACCCCAAGTGACCAATGCGTGTCCCTGAAATACCATAAAGGGTTAATAAACCGGCGACTCTGTAAGAAGGCAGAGCCAATTCAGAAGGCAAGCTGGCTTACCAAAGATAGCAGTGGTCATGGCATGCACGTGCCGCTTTATGCTGGTCAGTTCATCCGCCACTGGTTTTAGTGCAGCCTCGGCATCCTCTGCTCGTTTGATCAAAGCGGACTTTTTAGTGGCCCAATCCGCCCGTTTCTTTTTGAAGTTCTCCTTAAGTTGTTCCATGGCGCTTAAAGCGCTGGCCAATTCCTCTTTTTCTTTGGAGGTTTCAGCCTGCTGGGTTTTCAGGTTTTCTTGGAGATCAGTGACTTGGTTTTCTTTTGTCTTCAGCTCCGCCTGCATGCATACAGATATATGCTTCAACAAATCGGTATAAGGATTCAAGTACCAACCACATAACAAGTTATGCACTTAGCACTTGGGGGCTAATGCATATTCGATCTTCATCTTTCAATTGTTTACAAAGTCCCAAGATCAATACAAGTATTCAACTTGGCACTTGGGGGCTAATGGCTATTTGCTCATATATATTCTGATGTGGCAGTTTCAATTACTTAAAGTACCGGTTTAACTACGCTAAGTTGAACCGGCCCTTGGGGGCTACATCAGCGAATTTCAAAGCATCAAGATTTATAAAGTCCCAGTTTGAAAGAATATTGCAAACCGGCCCTTGGGGGCTAGGAGAGTCGGCAAGAATGGAAGCATACAAGCAGGAAGGAGCATATGGAAGTTACCTCATATTTATCTTTCATCATATTAACCAGACCGGCTTCATAGTCACGACTGGTATACAGCCGGTTCAGATAGCCGGAATGGATATCTTGGGAGTTCAAAGCAGCGTAAGTCGTCAGATCAGCGTTCCACTTGCCTTTGCCAAAGGCAGCAACTTCCTCCTTGGCAGAATGTTTCGATAAAGCGACAGGATTGCTCGGCTCAGTATGGCCAATGCCAGTAATGACAGCCTCATCATCCTTGGTACCGCCGGGTTGCACTGGAGCTGTTGGCTTGTCAGTAGGTTTTGCTGGACCGGTGGAGCTTTAAATCCGGATGGAACCTATGGGCTGATTGACAGGACCTGAGGTATCAGTAGGTCTCTCTTCAGCAATAGGATCATCATCTTACTGCGGTGGATCGTTGGGAATATCCTCAGGAATAGCCGCTTCAACATTGGGTGTCTTGCCTGCTTCAAGAACGACATCTTCTTCGGCCGCTTTGTCCAGACGGGCCTTCTTGCTTGGCCTAGGTTTGGCCCTGAGAAGAATAATAAAATCAAATACAGCATATGTTCTAAGGCGATGTACTGCAAACATCACAAGAAGAATAGCTTACCCAAGCACCATTTTAAGCGGTGGTAGCTGAGTAGCCGATGACTCGCCAGAAGATGAGTGGGAAGTAACCTGGTAATCGGAGTCAGACGGATTAAGAGGTCGACGAAAGCAGCCCGCTTTAGGACAAGCACTGACAAGCAAATTAGAGACCTCTGAATGGCGTTTCCGAACCGGACTATTCGGTAAACCGGCAAAGGTAACTACCTGGCCGCTGTGCCGGGTTGTGCGACGAGCTTCGTGTTGTTGGGTCTTCATAAGAAATTTAGGATCCAAATAAGCAAGAGGATGAGAAAATTTAACTTTCCGGTTTGCCTGGCGGATTTTTTGTGAAGGCAAAGTTTCTGAATCGGAAGAGAGAATAATTACCTCTGCAACATCCGCGTGGCTGGCTTCGGCATCATCCTGACAAATATCATCATCAATAAGACGCATGAAAAATAAACCAAGTGAGTCAAGCTCTACCTCAAAGTCCGGATTATCCACATCATCATCAGGGGCCGGATTAGAAGATGCAGTGGTTCTTTTCCTGTGGGCAGTCTTCTTCACAGCTTTAGTCTTTTACTGAGTTGCTCTTTCCGGTTTGTCTGTTTTTTCTGGTTTCTCCTGCGGCAGTTTTTTGCTCCAAAACGGATCATTGCCCTGATTACGCATACACTGATGTTAAACAATGACCAGACATATCAATAACAGATTCAGTAAAGATAAAATTTAAAGTCTTACAGCTGACGGTTTGTTGGTGGCGCAGAAGGGAAGCAGGCCGGTTCTAGCGCAGACGTGTTCCGGTTCATTGAGCATCTTATTCACAGCCTCTGTGATTTCTTCATCGGAGAGCTGGATTTTTGAATGTCGCAGTGAGTCATCCACACTGTCAGTATACTCGCACATCAAACCGGGGCGCCAACTAAGGGGCAGTATGCTCCATGATATCCAACAGCGAGCGAGATCAACCCCTGTTAAACCGTTGGACATAAAGGGTCTGAGCTTTGATAGTTGGGGAGCATATTTGCTTCTCTCCTGGGTAGTCAATCTCTAAGGAAAAGGGTGTGTATTGCTGAGCCGCTTCGGACGAAAGCCAGGCAAGGGATTTTCACCAGCAGGGGAGGTGTCTTTGCAGTAGAACCATGTCTGATTCCACTCCTTGGGGTGACTGTGCAGCTTGGCGTGAGGGTATGTGACCTCTTTCCTTTTCTGAATCGCCACGCCACCCAACTCCGTATTAGAGCCATCAGTAAACTCGGTATGGCGGTTTAGATGGAAAAGGTCTCTGAACAATTCCACTGTGGGCTCCTCTTGAAAGAACACCTCGTAGAGCACTTGGAAGTGACACATATTTGTAACAGAGTTGGGGCCAGAGTCTTGCGGATGGAGTTGAAAATCGGCTAAGACATCCCGGTAAAATTTAGAACCGGGCGGTTTAAAGCCCCGGGCTAAGTGATCTACGAAAATAACAACCTCTCCTTCTCGAGGTGTGTGAGGGCATTCTTTGCCAGGAGCCCTCCAATGGATGGTATCTTTGCTGCCTAAAGCGCCAATCAGGACTAAATCGTCCAGTTGATCCTCTATGACGCGAGAAGGAACCCAATTGCACTCATATACTTGCTTGGCCATGATGGAATCTACAAGGTAGAAGATCCCGGTTCAAAAATGCATTTGATCAAGGTACGTTGGTATATGCATTGGTAAACCGGAGATAGAACTATCTGAACCGGAGTTTCATGAAGCAACCAACATCTGGCGGTTCAACAAGGGGACTAATGGCATATACCGGTTTGGAAAATTTTCTATAAGGTTAAACCGCCTGATCTAAGCATTAAAAAGCTGAGATTGCGGATGGACAGGTACGTAGAAACAGGTTTCACAAGATTTCTTTACAGCATTGGATCTGAAGCAAGTTTTGGAAAAAGATAAATACTTAGAGGTTCAAAGGAGCAGTACCGAACCAATGAGCAAAATGTTCATATAGATCTATGGTTTGAGATGCATAAGTGAAGGCGAAGGTCAAACAACTATCATTGCACAGAGTAAAGACTTGCGGATTCATCCAAAGATCTATCGTATGAGCAAAAGGCAGACGATGAACACTAAAGAACTACGAAACCCTAGGCCAGATCTGTGGGGGAAAGGATAGAAGATTTACCGGAGCTGAGGAAGATGCGGAAGGTTGCCGCGGTGTTCTGGTGCGCTCAGGTTGATGCAGCGGCCAAGGATGAGGCAGAGGTCGACGTCGGCGGCGGAGCTCCGAGGCTGGCGACGCGAGGAAGACGAAGAAGGCACGGAAGGAGAAAAGAAATGACCCTTCGGTCCTATTTATAAGGCAAAAGAACATGAGTCAGGCGCGACAATCAAGGGGCCACAAAACGGAGTTGTCGCCTCGATTTCTGCCGATCTATTAAACAAAGAAACATAATGGATAGCTTCGTTATGACAGGTGACGTCACTCCGGCTTACAGCAATCAGAGAAGATGACATCATGGCGGTTTACCAATTTATAAGAAGATGTTGAAGGTGAAGCTTTTATTAAAGGATTGACATGAACCCGTTCAAATCAATCTGGGGCCTAATGTTGGGGATATTACTACTGGGTGTAAACCGGCCTATCTGGGCCGGGTTAACTTCATCAGTAGTTAAGTATGTTAAAGCCCAAGAAGACAGAGGAGGGCTCAGGGCCCATGGTCGGTTCAAGGCCTGTAGCTGTAAACCAACGTTAGTAGTTAACCTATATTGTAAGTTAGGAATAAGTAGAGACCAAACCAGACACATCTATGAGCTGGTATTGGGACTCCGTAAGCCGACGGGAGTCACCCGTGTATATAAGGGGACGACCCGGCGGCGGTTCGAGGACAAGAGACAACAACTCGAGACATAGGCGAAGCTTGTTTGCTCCCTAGTAATCGAAACCCCATCAATTCCATAACAACTAGACGTAGGCTTTTACCTTCATTGAAGGGACCGAACTAGTATAAACTCTCTTGCGTCCTTGTGTCGGCTTTAACCCCTTCAAGCTAACCCGTCGCGATGGCTCCACGACTAAGTCCTTTCTTTCTTTCTTCAAAAATTCTTATATGTTAGCAGAAAAACCTTATCCGGACATCTACCATGACAAAACCACGACAGTGTGCATCCAACTTTCTTGCTCATGAAGACCTAGGGCATTTGAGGAAGCCCATCATTGGAATATACAAGCCAAGTTCTATAATGAAAATTCCCACTAGTATATGAAAGTGATAACTCAAGAGACTCTCTATATGAAGAACATGGTGCTACTCTGAAGCACAAGTGTGGTAAAAGGATAGTAACATTGTCCCATCTCTCTTTTCTCTCATTTTTTCATTTTTATTTTTTCTCCTTTTTAGGCTTCTTTGGCCTCTCTCTTTTTTTGGGGCTTCTTTGGCCACTTTTATTTTGATAACCTAACATGGGACAATGTTCTAATAATGATGATCATCACACTTTTATTTACTTACAACTCAATATTACAACTTGATACTAGAACAAAGATATGACTCTATATGAATGCCTCCGGTGGTGTACCGGGATGTGCAATGATCTAGCGTAGCAATGACATCAAAAAATGGACAAGCCATGAAAACATCATGGTAGCTATCTTACGATCATGCAAAGCAATATGACAATGAATGCTCAAGTCATATGATGATGACGGAAGTTGCATGGAAATATATCTCGGAATGGCTATGGAAATGCCATAATAGGCAGGTATGGTGGCTGTTTTGAGGAAGATATAAGGAGGCTTATGTGTGATAGAGCGTATCGTATCACGTGGTTTGGATGCACTGGCGAAGTTTGCAACAACTCTCGAGGTGAGACAGGGCAATGCACGGTACCGAAGAGGCTAGCAATGATGGAAGAGTGAGAGTGCGTATAATCCATGGACTCAACATTAATCATAAAGAACTCACATACTTATTGCAAAAATCTATTAGCTATTGAAAAAAGGTACTACACGCATGCTCCTAGGGGATAGATTGGTAGGAAAAGACCATCGCTCGTCCCCGACCGCCACTCATAAGGAAGACAATCAATAAATAGATCATGCTCCGACTTTGTTACATAACGGTTCACCATACGTGCATGCTACGGGAATCACAAACTTCAACACAAGTATTTCTACAATCCACAACTACCCACTAGCATGACTCTAATATCACCACCTTTATATCGCAAAACTATTGCAAGGAATCAAACATATCATATTCAGTGATCTACAAGTTTTATGTAGGATTTTATGACTAACCATGTGAATGAGCAATTCCTGTCATCTCTCTAAATAGATATAAGTGAAGCAAGAGAGTTTAATTCTTTCTACAAAAGATATGCCCACGCTCTAACAAATATAAGTGAAGCAAAAGAGCATTCTACAAATGGCGGTTTTCTATGTGAAGAGAAATAGGCAATCCAAACTTCAAATGATATAAGTGAAGCAGATGAAGCATTCTATAAAGCCATACTCAAAATATATAAGTGAAGTGCAATGAGCATTCTATAAATCAACCAAGGACTATCTCATACAACATGGTGTATAAAAGAAAAGTGAAAACTAAATGCAAAAGACGCTCCAAGATTTGCACATATCACATGAACGAAACGAATCCGAAAACATACTGATACTTGTTAAAGAAAGATGGGATGCCTTCCGGGGCATCGCCAATATTAGACGCTTGATTATCCTTGAATATTTACTTGGGGTGCCTTGCGCATCCCCAAGCTTGAGCTCTTGCCTCTCCTCCTTCTCCTCACATCGATACCTCCTCGATCTTCAAACACTTCATCCACACAAAACTCAATAGAAAGCTCGGTAAGATCCGTTAGTATAATAAAGCAAATCACTACTCTAAGTACTGTTGAAAACCAATTCATATTTTGTTTTTGCATTGTAGCTACTATAATATAACTTTTCCATGGCTTAATCCACTGATAGAAATTGATAGTTTCATCAAAACAAGCAAACTATGCATCAAAAACAGAATCTGTATTAAAACAGGACAGTCTGTAGTAATCTGAACATTCACCATACTTCTGGTACTCCAAAAATTCTGAAAAATTTAGAGAAAATAATTTTTTTTATAGAAAGACAGTGCAAAAAGTTTCAGAATCGTTTGAAGTTCCAGTAGAAACTGTAAAATCGCGCACTACAGCCAAAGTTTCTGTCTTGCACCGCACAAACCAACAACCAATGTAAACATCCTAAAGGCAAATCTTGGCACATTATTTTTATGATACAATGGATTTGTACTTTATAAAAGCACACAACAGAGATAAATTACTCTCTAAAACTTCCGGGTTGTTTCCCTGGCAGCGCTTTCTTTAAAGCCATTTAGCTAGGCATATAGTGCTCAAGTAATGGATCCACCCGGATCCCAAGGTATATCAAAGCCAATTTTAATTAACAATAATTTGTGATTTAGTAGTGAGCACAAATTAACATATATCATGTAATGACAAAGTCTAACTCTCTTCCTATGCATCAGCATGTCATATAAGAACAATTCATGCACACAAAGTAAAGGCCAATACATAGCATAAGCAGTTTCTTGCAATTTTATCGTGTGGGAAACATAGAGAGGTGGAGATATAGTTCCTCTCTCATAATAATTGCAAGTAGGAGCAGCAAGCACATGCATATTATATCTATGAAAATCATCATGTGTAGTAGTAAAACGCAACCCATCAATACAATCCTGAATAAGGGCAAACTTCTCCGATATAGTGTAGTCGGGAGAATTCAAAAAGATAATGGGACTATCATGCATGGGTGCAATAGTAACAATTTCATGTTTAACATAAGGGACTATAGCAAGTTCATCTCCATAAGCATAATTCATATTGGCATCTTGGCCACAAGCATAGCAAGCATCATCAAAAAGGGATATTTCAAAAGAATCAATGAGATCATAAGAATCATCCTTCGGTAAGCACGAAGGGAAATTAAACAATGTATGAGTATGTCACAGCCCTAGCTTAGCCTTTGCTTGCCCTTGCATGATCATCATGTCATCATGTTTAAATTCATATAAAACTTGAATTGAGGAAAGTGGAAGCCTCAAAATTTTAAATAAAGGGCAAGAACCCTGAAAATGCATTCAGTGAAGCCAAAATGCCCTAAAATATAGTTTTGGTAATTTTGGAAAGAGCTATGCATCAATCCAAAATTCTCGAACAATTTTATGGAATATTTTGGGACATTGAATTTAAATCATATTATATTTGAATTTGGATCTATATTCTTAATATATAGAATATATATTCAAATAACTTTGAAATATTTTATGTCCATCGGGAACAATCCAGTTAGCAACATAAAAATATTCAAAGGTTTATTGGCACTGTTTGGATTCTGTTTTGAATTTAAAAACAATGGCAAAAGAAAAAAAGAAAAAACAAAACAGAAAAAAAGTTAGAAAAGGACAGAGAGAGAGAGAAGCCCAGCCACTTACCTGGCTGGCCCAGCCCACCAGTAGCTTGCCAGTCATCTTCAACCCCCGCCGACCGAAGCAGCTGCGTGCTGGATGCGCGTGCGTCAACGCCACCTCCCGCTTCGCGCTTCCCCGCGCGCCCCCATTCCTCTCCCCTCGCCAGGGAGATGCCCAGAGCTCTCTCCCCCTCTCCCCTTTCTCTGTGGTTCCTCCCTCTCTCCCCAGCACTCGCACCGCAGCCACCCGAGCGGAGCTCTGTCGCCGTCGTCCACTGCCGCCTCACCCACAGAGCCTCCCTCACAAAGCTAGCGTGCCCATCAACTCCGCCTCATCATCACACGCCGACAAGCCAACGACCACGACCTCGGGAGCCCCTCATCGCTGGCATCTTCGTCATCTTCAAGCTTCGGCACCGAGGACCGCCGTTGCCGAATTCGCCGCCGGCAGGACATCCCCGAGCCCACTTACCCTCCCTACGAACTCGCGGTGAATGCCGAGTCGTTTCCCCCTTCTTCCCTGGTCGCATTTGACCTCTAGGCCATAGCCCCGCCTTGGCCGAACTCCGGCCGCCACCCAACATGCCACCGCCGTGGCCACCGTCACCTAGAGCCGCAACCGAGCGCGTCATAGCGCTCAGCGCATTACCAGGTGCCTGTAGCATCCCTCCGTGGCTCCTGCCGTGCTCCCTAACACCGAACCCGAGCTCTCCCGAAGTCCGGCCGCCGCGCTTGTCATCGCCGGCGATGATTCCGGCCACCCCAGGCCCAAACACCGTCACTACTAGATGCGGACGAGCGTACGCATCACGTAGATGGCCTCCGCCGTCCTTCTGGTCGCCGGAGTGCAAATCCCGCGCCCTCCGCCACGCCTGCTGCCGTCGGCGGCTAAACACCGGCGCGTTAGCCCCAGTTGACCAAGGGGTTTGACCTCCCCTGGCTCAATGACAGGTGGGGTCGCCCTGCTAACTAACCTAGATTAGGATTAACTAAACCTAGCTAATTTAGCTTAGCTACTGACATGCGGGCCCCACCCGGCTAACTAAGTTAGTTAGGGCTAATCCTATTTAGGTTAGTTAGGTTAGCCGCTGACAAGTGGGCCCTGGTCCCTGTTAATTAGCTAAGTGTTAAATTAACTTAATTTTAAACCCACAGCTACTGACGTGTGGGTCCAGGGACTAATTAGCCTAGATTAACTTTTAGTTAGTGCTAATTAACCCTGTTAGTTGACCGAGTCACTAACTAGTGGACCCCACTGGTCAGGTTTGACCTGGACCGTCCCGTTGACCTGCTGACGTCACAGTGACTTAGTGCTGACGCAGTAACTCTTTTTCTGGATTTATTCTTTTACATGGAATTCCAGAAAATAGCCAAAACTTCTAAAAATCATAGAAAATCAACCGTAGCTCCAAATCAAATAATTTATATATGAAAAATGATCAGAAAAATCCAAGGAATCTGATAATGGCATTATCATGCATGTTTGAACAACTTATGCCTGCTGATCAGGTCAAATCAAATAAGTGGCATTTAAATAATCACATATGGAGTTGAATTTGAATCTTTGGTTCAAACCAACTTCATTTAATCTGGTTTTAGTTGCATTAGCTCAAATCACAGCATATTTACATGTCATGATCATGCATCATAATGTGCATTGCATTGATTGTATTCTTTTTGTGTTTGCCGTTGATTGTTCCCCCCTTGGTAGACGTATGTTTCGACGATGTGATCAATGACACCGATGAAGAGCTTTATCATCTTCAGAAATGCCAGGCAAGCAAAAAAACCTTGTTCATTCAGATACAATCCCACTCTCTCGCTCCTGCTCTATTTTACTGCATTAGGACAACACCGTTTCAACTGTTACATGCTGCGGTAGCTGAACCCCTTTCCTTTGCATGACCTGTCATTGCCACAGTAAATAGATGAAACCCACTAGCATGAGTAGGAGTTGTTTGAGCCCCGATGTGCCTACTCATTCATGCTTGTTTGTCATGCCTGCTATTGCATAAAGTTGTGTCAGGTTTGATTCATCAGGGATGAATCGGAGGTGTGTGAACATGTCCTACTATGTGTGAGCTAAGTGTGTGAACACGATTTGGTAAAGGTAGCGGTGAGAGGCCATGTAGGAGTACATGGTGGGTTGTCTCACTGAAACCGTCCTCAGGAACTGAGTTCTGTGTTTGTGATCCATGAAACAGCTACTACCACACATTGGGCCCTGAAATATGACCCCGCTCGACTTACTGACCCCTCTCGTCCTCTGTCCAGGAGTTGCAACTAGTTTCTGGTGTTTATAGGTTATGTGTTGGCGGCCGTGCGTAGCGCTGACCCTAGGGGTGGGCTATGATGCAGCAGATACACCGTGGTCGGGTATGCCGGGCACCCGTTTGGCATCTCGGGACCCTGTACACATCGTTTGGGGCCGTTGAGGACACCCCGGCCGGATTTCCTTACGGATGGAACCCGAATAGGCGATAAACCTGGACTACAGACTTGTGCAATTAGTCAGGTCGTGGTCTACACCCACGTCGGTTTTCACTTGAAGTCTGCCGAGCACATGTCGTGTGCAGACGCTAAGTGGTGGAAACATGTGTGACGAAGTACACCCCTGCAGGGTATAAAACTATTCGAATAGCCGCGTCCGCGGTAAAGGACTTCTGGGTTGCCTATAACAGTTCATAGACAAGTGAAAGTGGATACTCTAAAATGCGCAAGATAAGCGTGAGTGATATGGATGGCGTTCTCGTAGGGAGACGGGAGCAGATCCATAGTGGTGTATTGATATGGTGAATATGTGGACTCGTGTGCGCCACCTCAAAAGAGTTACTTGCAGTCGTAGTTTAAGATAGACACCGAGTCAAAGCTGGCTTGCTGCAGTTAAACTCCACCACCCCCCTTGTTGATACCGATGCATATGTAGTTAGTTCTGACATAAGTCTTGCTGAGTACCTTTTGTACTCACGTTTGCTTAATTTATGTTTTGCAGAGATACTTTACTCTTGCTAGTAGTTCCACGTGGACTTCGACGTTTAGCTTGATACCTTAGCTACGATCTTGTTCCCTCGGCAGGATCTGGTAGATAGTCAGGCTTCTTAGCCTTTTTCATTTGTAGATGTCTGTACTCAGACATGTTAAGCTTTGATTTGTATGCTATGATTGTTGGGTCATGAGACCCATGTTTGTAATATCTCGCTCCTTGGAGCCTAATGAATAAATACTCGAGTCGTAGAGTTATGTTGTGATGCCATGTTGTATTTACACATATCGAGCATATTGTGTGTATGATTGAAATGCTTGGTATGTGTGGGATCCAACAATCTAGTTGTTTATCCTTGGTAGCCTCTCTTATGGGGAAATGTAGTCTAGTGCTTCCATGAGCCATAGTAGTCCGCTACAGCCTGGTTCACCGGAGTCCTGCTAGCCCAGCACTACTTCTCAGGATACTTGACTGGCCGGCATGTGTTTCACTTTGTTCATGTGTCTGTCCCTTCGGGGAAATGTCACACGGTGACATCCGGAGTCCTACCTAGCCTGCTATAGCCCGGGTTCCCGGAGTCCTGTTAGCCCAGTGCTATAGCCTGGATTCACACGCTGCTGACCGACATGCTCGATGTGATTCATGTATGCCTCTCCCCATAGGTTGGTGCCGCTTTGGGTTCACGACTAGCCATGTCGGCCCGGGTTCTCTGTCATATGGATACTAGCGACACTATCATATACGTGAGCCAAAAGGCGCAAACGGTCCCGGGCCATGGTAAGGCGACACCCGTGGGAATACCGTGCGTGAGGCCGCAAAGTGATATGAGGTGTTACTGGCTAGATCGATGTGACTTGGAATCGGGGTCCTGACAGAGTTGAAGAGTTACTCGCATTAGAAGGTGGACACGGGTAGCTAATCCACTCTTCCTCCTTTTGTTCTTCGCTCTCCTCATCATCTTTTTCATCCAATGAGCCCACAGTTTCATCAATTCCTTCTTCCATAGACTCCTCCAAAATATTAGTCTCTTCTTGGACAGCGGAGGAGTCCTCAATATATGGTTTAACATAGAAATTAGAAGCATAATTATCATAACAATATTTAAGTATGGCAAATTTTCTGATTTGTAAAGAGTAGCATCATACTTTCCAATAAAAGAAGCAATTTCATAAGCACCCTTAAAAGCAACAAATTCTTCAATTTATTGAACATCATAGTAATTATAAACACCCTTAGCATATGAAGATACGATTCCATTATCACTAAACTCACATTGGTAGGGAAGGTGTTTCTTAGGGTCTTCAGAACAACAAGTAAAATCATATATTTCACATAAATTCCAAGCATAGCATTGCAAACGATGAATTTGATCTAGTAAAAGCTTCCCTTTTTAAGATAAGTGGTGTCGCACATAACAAGCATGCTCATCTAAAGATTTGCCCTCAACTAAGCTAGTTGGGGTTTCAACACAAGTATATAAGGATCGAAGATGATCTAAGTAAAAAGCTTCAGGAGTGTGATAGATTTTGAGTGGTTCTTCAACCAATGGTGTAGTAGGTACAACTATGTTTTTGGGTATTTTGCGTTTCCTACCCATAACTAAATATAGAAAACAAGAGCACAAAATAAAAACTACTTAGTGATAAAGCAAACAAGCACACACGAGAATATTCACCCCACGCTATAACTCCCCAGCAACGGTGCCACAAAAAGGTCTTGATAACCCACAAGTATAGGGGATCAATTGTAGCCTCTTTTGATAAGTAACAGTGTCGAACCAAACGAGGAGCTAAAGGTAGAACACATATTCCCTCAAGTTCTATCGACCACTGATACAACTCTACGCACGCTTAACATTCGCTTTACCTAGACCAAGTATGAAACTAGAAGTACTTTGTAGGTGTAACAAGATAGGTTTGCAAGAATATAAAGAGCACGTAAATAAAAACCAGGGGCTGTTTAGGTAAAGAAGCAATAAAGTCAGTATAGAGAGTGTGGAAAAGTGGTGGTAGGAGTTGCGAAATTGTCCCTAAGCAATTGACTACTTTACTAAACCGATAGCAAGTTTTATGTGGGAGAGGCCACTGCTAGCATGTCATCCCTGACCTGGAATTCTATGCACTTATGATTGGAACTATTAGCAAGCATCCGCAACTACTAACGTTCATTACGGTAAAACCCAACCATAGCATTAAGATATACTGGCCCCCCTTCAATCTCGTATGCATCAATTTCTATGCCAGGTTGAAGCTTCTGTCACTCTTGCCCTCCAATACATAGTCCTATCAACATACAACTATCCCTATGGTTTGATCCAGGCACGCGCTCATATGATGGACACAACATAACCACAAGCAAATTAAACCAATCATAGCAATTCACCAATTATCGATAGGACAACGAAAATCTACTTAGACATCATAGGATGGCAACACATAATTGGATAATAATATGAAGCATAAAGCACCATGTTCAAGTAGAGGGTACAACGAGTTGCGGGAGAGTGGACCACTATAGATATATGGGGGAAGGTGATGAAGATAATGGTGAAGATGACGGAGGTGTTGGTGTAGATCGCCGTCACACGATGATGGCCCCGGCGGCGTTCCGGCGCCACCGGAAGAGAGGTGGAGAGGCCCCCCTTCTTCTTCTTCTTCTTCTTATTCTTCTTCTTCTTATTTGACCTTCTACCTAGATGGGAGAAGGGTTTCCCCTCTGGTCCATGGCTTCCATGGCGGCGGAGGGGCGAGAGCCCCTCCGAGATTGGATCTGTCTCTCTGTCTCTCTCTGTTTCTGCGTTCCCTGATTCTGCCCTTTCACGATTTCTTATATTCCTGGAGATCCATAACTCCAATTGGGCTGAAATTTTGACATGATTTCTATCCGGATATTAGCTTTCTTGCGGCCAAAGAAGGGTACTAACCGCCTTACGGGGTGGCCACGAGGGCCCAGGGCGTGCCTGACCCCCTGGGGTGCGCCCCCTGCCTCGTGGCCCCCTCGGGCATCGTCTCGCGTTGATTCTTCTTCTGAAAAATCACATATATTCAAAAAAATATCTCCGTCAGTTTTTATCCCGTTTGGACTCCATTTGATATGGATTTTCTGCGAAACAAAAAACATGCAACAAACAGGAACTGGCACTGGGCACTAGATCAATATGTTAGTCCCAAAAAATAGTATAAAAAGTTGCCCAAAGTATATGAAAGTTGTATAATATTGGCATGGAACAATCAAAAATTATAGATATGACGGAGACGTATCACCGCGGCAGGGCCATGCGCCACTTTCCGTGGCGGCGCAGGGACACCAAGATCAAGCTCCGCCTTGCTACCTCTTGAGCATTGCGTTAGTTTTCCCTTGAAGAGGAAAGGGTGCTGCAACAAAGTAGCATAAGTATTTCCCTCCGTTTTTGACAACCAAGGTATCAGTCCAATTGGAGACTACACGCAAGTACCTCATACCTACAAAAACAAATAAGAACCTCGCAACCAATGCAATAAAGGGGTTGTTAATCCCTTCACAGTCACTTATGAGAGTGAGATCTGATGGAGATAATAATGATAAGATAAATATTTTTGGTATTTTTATGATATAGATTGAAGTAAAGATTGCAAAATAAATGGTGCCAGAAATAACTTGTTGATGGGAGATTAATATAATGGAGAATAGACCCCGGGGCCATAGGTTTCACTAGTGGCTTCTCTCAAGATAGCATAAGTATTACGCTGGGTGAACAAATTACTGTCGAGCAATTGATACAAAAGAGAATAATTATGAGAATATCTAGGCATGATCATGTATATAGGCATCACGTTCGTGACAAGTAGACCGACTCCTGCCTGCATCTACTACTATTACTCCACACATCGACCGCTATCCAGTATGCATCTAGAGTATTAAGTTCATAAGAACAGAGTAACACATTAGGTAAGATGACATGATCTAGAGGGATAAACTCAAGCAATATGATATAAACCCCATCTTTTTATCCTCGATGGCAACAATACAATATGTGTCATTTCCCTTTCTGTCACTGGGATCGAGCACCGCAAGATTGAACCCAAAGCTAAGCACTTCTCCCATTGGAAGAAAGATCAATTAAGTAGGCCAAACCAAACTGATAATTCGAAGAGACTTGCAAAGATAACCAATCATACATAAAAGATTTCAGAGAAGAATCAAATATTGTTCATAGATAGACTTGATCATAAACCCATAATTCATCAGATCTCGACAAACACACCACAAAAAGAGTTAAATCAAATGGATCTCCAAGAAGATCGAGGAGAACTTTGTATTGAGATTCAAAGAGAGAGAAGAAGCCATCTAGCTAATAGCTATGGACCCGAAGGTCTGAAGTAAACTACTCACACATCATCGGAGGGGCCATGCAGTTGATGTAGAGGCCCTTCGTGATCGATGCCCCCTCCGGCGGAGCTCCGGAAAAGGCCCCAAGATGGGATTTCTTGGGTACAGAAGGTTGCGGCGGTGGAAATAGGGTTTCGTGGTGCTCCTGGATGTTTTCGGGGTATATGAATATATATATAGGAGGAAGAAGTAGGTCGGTGGAGCCAGGATCATAGGGCCACATGTCCGTGACGACATTGTCGTTCGCTTGTTCACCAGTGCTTGTTGAGGAGATGGAGGTTGCAGCACAGGTCCTCCTGCGCTGGTAGCTCTTCTGCCATTAGGGCGTCAAAAGTGCGGCCGCACCTGCTCTATGGTGAACACGACATGAACCGGCTTGGACAGTGGCGCCGGCTCCTAGTCGGAAGCTACGTCCATCGTCTGATTGTCATCGCTCAGCTCAGTGAGCTAGCTGGCGAGCCAACATGTCCGGCTGCTGGACCGACCCGCTGCCAAGCACGAGTCTGACTGCCCTGGCCCACCCAGACCGCCTCCCTCGCCCACACGTGCTTTCCGCCCGAAACGGTCAGCGCCGCCCGCCCTGCTTCCCGGTGCAGGCGATTGCTCCGCCTTCAAACGACACAAGTGTCGTCCGTCCGTCCTTCTGCCACCCACATTAATGATACGCGGTTGCCGAGGCGGCTACTCCGGTGCCACACGTCCGTCCCTCTGCCACCCACCATTGCTATATAAGCTACTGCCCCGGCCATAGCCACAGTTATCCACATCCGTTCCCTTTCTCCCGTCCACACCACTACAGCCCACCATGGCTTCCTCGCACTCCAGCGCTCTTCGGGAAGGGCAGACGACGGACCACAAGGAGATGTTAGCCATTGCCGCCGACTGGCTGACCGGCAAGCAGCCGAAGGACGACGATGTCCCAATGGAGAACATGGTAGTCGACGATCCGGCGCCAACCCCCTCCATGCCATCCTCGCCAGTGCATTGCACCATGACCATCAGCCAGGCCCGTGCCCAATATATGGACACTATGAGGCAGAAGCGTGAGGAGCAGTTCCGGGAGGCGTAGGCCGACGCCGCCTACAACCACCATCTCCTCTAGGAGCACCTGCAGGCGGAGGAGCAGATCACCGCAGAGCGGGCTGAGCAGGAGGCGCTGCTCAACTCGTACCGCTCCGCCTGCGAGGGCCGCCTGGAGCACTGGCGGTACCGCATGCGGGTGGTGGAGGCTATGGCCGCCTACAAAGAGGGTGATGAAGCGGGCGAGGCGCCGTTTGGCGAGACCGAGGATGAGGCAGAGGACAATGCCGGCTCCGACGAGTCCCTGCTTCGCTGGCGTCGACGAGGCCCTGCTCCACTGAGGCCCCGCGACGCCAACAACGAGGCAGAGGACATCATCAGCTCCATCGAGGCCCCACCCTGCCGGCAACAAGGGGAAGGATTTCCCCCGCTCTGCCGAGGCGCCACCCGCCGGCAACGAGACAGAGGACATCGCCGGCTCCGCCGAGGCCTCGCCCCGCTGCCAACAAGGTTGCACCACACAGAAAATGAGAAAAGAGTAGAACACGGTAGGGCCACCGCTGCTACCCTCCTATTGCTGGCACTGAGCTGTACATCATGGAGCAATTCTATGATTACATGATGATTGAAGATCGCTCTGTGGTTGAGCAAGCTCATGAGATACAGTCATTTCCTACAGAACTTGAGCACTGCAGTTGTATGCTACCGGACAAGTTTGTTGCCGGAGGTATCATCACTAAGCTTCCTCCTTCGTGGATCTCATTGACACTCTTGATGTGGAAGAAAAGGCGAGAGCAAAGGACACACATGCTCAAGGAATTGAGGGAGGATCTAGTGCCAATCTGGTACAGTAGAAGAACTTCCAGCCCCATAAGTTCAAGAGCAAGGGCAAGTTTGATGGTAAAGCAAAGTTTGATGGGAAGAACAAGGTTGTGCAACACATGAACTTCAAGAAGAAGAATGACAAGAAGAAAGGTGTTTGTCATGTGGGGATCCTGATCATTGGGCTCCTAGTTTCCCTAATCGCTATGACAAGCTAGGCGGGTTGACCACTGATGGCCGGTTAGCTTGTTGGCGGCGACGTGGAGTTGGAGAGCTATGTTGGAGAAGGACGCTGCTTCTACTTAACTGCTGGTGCAGTTGGCTGACTGACACGTGGGCCCAATAGGCAACTGGGCCACATGTCAGTTACGCAAATACACCTGCAGTTAAGTCACTGAAGCTTCTGTTCGGCTCAGCCGGACACAGGTGGGTAGCTTCGGTTAATTAATTATACATCCAGCGCACCCCTTTTTAGTTGAAGATTGTATGAAATGTAATGAAATCCGGCATGTTTATATGAAATCCGACCGTGTATGAATGAATTTATTTCGATTAGTTTGAATTCTTGTATCACTGGCATTGGATGAACATGCAAAACAATACGTACTAGCATTATTCCCAAGGTGATCACCTCGTTTGCAGCAGTTTCACATGTACTCCCTCCGGTCCTTTCTAGTCTGCATACAAGTTTTGTCTGCAGTCAAAGTATCTCTACTTTGACCAATCTTATAGAAAAAAGTATGCACTTTCACAATGTGCGAAGTAAAAAGGAACAAAAGGAGTACAATGAGTTTGAGCAGCTTTTTAGCGTTCCTGTACATTGCAATCAAACACACAAGCCTGGCAATTCATAGAGAATATTCAAAACAAGATGATTATGCATCTCAGCGATTCACATGTTAGAGCCAATATTTACTTCACAACTAAAGAATAAAGAAAAAATGGATCGACGTTGCTGACAGCAAAGGGTGTCCCATTCGAAAATATCAAACGCATGTCTTCTTGCTAAAATCAATGAGCAAAATTTGACAAGGTTGTCCCATTCCAAAATATCAAATGCCTATGATTGTGGAATGGGTAGGGTTTGCCATCAGTTTGGACATTGACATGGCACCTCGTGCTAAATAAACCAACTATTCTTCTTGTGCAGTTCCACCAAAATCAACCAAATTCGCTCGGCACCTCCTTTCTTGTGGTGGAAATGAATGATTTGATGTATTCATGAACATTTTGTGCAGTTCCCATTGAAATCAAGCTGAGCACCCCTGTTTGCACAAATACAAAAAATGATTAGTATAAAGCAAACTGTACTATGAATTGACAGTTTAAACAGGCACCTACATGGTCCATGTAGAGCACACTTTTAGAAAAATGGAACTCAGCATAAAGAATCCTAGAACAACATTGTACTTGCGCATCACAACAAGAAAATGGAGATTTGTCAGTCCTTCTGAGCTGAAGTTAGTTTGGTCTTGTGGGGGGTAATGTAACCATCCTTGAACTGCTCCTTCTAATGAGAAGATAGACAGGGCTTCTTCATCCTGGCATAATCGGAATAGTCACTTCACATACTCCATATTCTTCTTCAGAGGAGGATGATCCTGTTGTGCAAAGACAAGAGGACAACTAAATGCTAGCATCCATGTTTGCTCGAAAAAAGGAAAGGAAATATTTAAAACAACACAGATGAAGCACTTCTCAAGGACAATACCACTTTTTGACGATAGTATCTAAACAGTAGCACAACACCAATAGAGATGACAAAGCTCAATCATATGGTTTAAATCAGTGGGCGAGTACCAACCTTTGTGAGGAGGCTTATTGTGTAGAGCATATAGATGAAGCACTTCTCCGGAACCATCTGTTGCTATCTACTGTGGTGGCCATGCTTACTATATACTCCTCGATTAGTTTAATGTTCCCAACATCTTCTTGTGCAGTTCCACTAAAATATATGGTATCTTCAAAGAAGATCCCTGTTTGCACAAGTAGAGATAATTACGTATTACATTAAGAGTGGCATCAAATCAGTGGCAAAACAATTGCTCGTTCTAGCCATAGCAATAAATTATGATGCAAAACTATATCATTACTTGTGTCATCACAGTTCCAGTGCTTCATTACAGCACCGGAAGTTGATTTTTGTTTTTCTTCCGCTTGTTCTTCCCCTTCATCACTTGGTTCAATAACAGACAAGCTTCGCCTTCAATGTAAGATTTGGCATGTCAATTAGGTTGCACAAGTATAGCACTAAACAATGACATTAATTTTCTGTTGAAAGTGGCAAAATACAGGCCAACAGTTGTGAAATATCCTCATCTTTCCTCAATGGGATATTACGGCGCACATACAGATTGGAAGTCTTGTCTCCATTTGTGTAATTCACTAAAATCAAGCAACATTACCCTACAAGTAGCACAACATATTAAATCACACTGCAGAATCATGTGAAAGAAGGCTAGTACTGACCTCTCATGACTCGGAATTCAAACAACTCACAAGAAGAAGATACGAACCAAATTTGCCAACACGGATAGGAAGTAAGATCTCCTCTTATGCAGTTCCACTAAGATCAAGCAATCAAGCAACATTGTCAGTGTGACATTTTGGTTGAACTGCACAAAACACTCTTAAAACAAAAGTGATTTGTGCAGTGCAACAAATGGTCACAATGGCAATGAGGTGAACTAGATAACCCTGTTTACACAGACGTGCAAAGGAAACAACTAGTGGTCAATAACGGTGGATGACACAAAAGCCAACAAAAAGAAGCATCTACCTTATCTAAATGGGAAAGAGAGCAAGACAGTAGCATTTCTCAAACGGTGGCATTGATTAATATTAACAATGAGATTATATTAACAATAAAATTCATTAAACATGTATTTTGCTTTTAACTGTGGCATTGCATCAATTTTCCAGCGACATTATTAGAGGGTGTTTGTTTACAGGGACATTTTGGTGGAGGGACTAAAAAAACTCTGTGTCAGTCCCATCTAAACCAAACAGGAGGGACTTTTAGGGACTAAAAGTGGGCATTTGGGACTAAAGAAAGAAGACCGCGAGGGAGAGTCTTTTTGGGACTTTTTCCAACAGTTGCCCCTACCACACATTGCACCTTGTCTCTATTAGTTCATTACTAGGGGTAACATGGTCTTTTAGCATGTCATTTAATAATGTATAGTCCATGTTTAGTCCCTGGAACCAAGCAGGTAGGGACTAGGGAGTTCTTAACCAAACAGGGCCTTAGATTAACAACAGCTAAAGAGTTGCACGGGATAGTGGATGCACCAGCACCATGTGCATCTACCAATGTACTGGGGTGATGCACAGTCTGGTGCAACGAAGAACAAACAACCAAGGTGCATATTTGTGTTGGTCCTATGTAAGCGTAGCAAATCTAGTCCTGCTCAAACTCTACAGCCTTGTCCCCCAAAACAAAAGATCAGTTCATTACAGATGTGCGTACTGCATTTGTCATTGTTTTCCCTTTTCGACCAACGTAGGTGCTCGATAGCCAGTCTGTACTAGTACTTTCCCCCCTTCCTTTCCTCTTTGAACCACGTCCTAGATTTATGCTATACAACTTTCCCCACAACTTTCCCCCATTCCTTTCCTCTTTGAACCACGTCTTAGATTCATGCGATACAACTTTCCCCACAACTTTCCCCCTTCCTTTCCTTTTTGAACCACGTCCTAGATTCATGCTATACAACTTTTCCCACTACTTTCCCCCGTTCCTTTCCTCTTTGAACCACGTCCTAGATTCATGGCATACAACTTTCCCCACTACTTTCATGTTTGATCCAACACCTAGATTCGAGTGCAGAAGCGGAAGAAGCCCACATGTAGCTAGAGCAATGCATGTGGAATAAGTAAATTACACCTTAAGGTTCTTGGGGTGTGGTTCGGTGGGCGACCGGAGGCCGTTCGTCCCACACTATGTACGATTGCGAAGAAGAAGGGGTCGGAGGCCCTCCCACGCTGCCGCTGGGTGAAAGTGAACAGTTGCGCCAGTAGTGGATTCCCTCCCTCGCCAACGGTGACAGCGTTAAGCCTCCTTCCCTTCCCGGCGGACGGATCCTGCCGGCTCTTTGACTAGCAATGAGGGGAGTGAGAGAGGCCAAGGAAGTCTTGTTTAGATCTGGAGAGGGTGAGAGAGTGTGAAGAGAGCAACTACAAGCAGACTAGCAGTGAGGGGAGAGAGAGAGAGGCCAACGAAGTCTTGTTTAGATTTGGAGAGGGTGAGAGAGTGTGAAGAGAGCAACTACAACCGCTGAGGCTCCAGCGTGTATATATATACTGGAGAGAGTGTGAAGAGTGCAAACCCTAGAAAACAAGCGCCGAGGCTGCAGCTGATCGTATAGCTCCGTATCCATCCATTTTGAGCAGTCAAAGAATCCTCCTAGCACGAATTATGCTCAAGTGTAGTTATCAAACCCGAGACCTCAAGTTTGATGAGCGAACAGGCTAACCAGCTACACAACCCTCCCGTTATGTTCAACAAGAGGAAAATAACCTTTTATACATTCCTGCATTCATGTGACAAGCATGCCATGTTTTTTTTGTGTGGGAGTCATTGGGATTTAAATCATAATCGTGTCATGTGGCTTTAGTGGTAAGACTATCCACAGTGGTGCAGCCTTAGTCACCTTACCTCTCTCCACGTAGTACGTTGGGTCCCACCAGTCAGAGGGTGAAACAAACAAATTAATAAGAAAAATTAAAAGCGCAAGTGGTGTATCTTACCTCACACATCTCGCTATTGCTCGGGAACACTGTCCAATTGATCCCTCTGTTCGCTCACGTACTATTTTAAGTGAATCCTTATTATAACATGCACACAATTTTGGGCACTTGTATTCGACCTAAGTCAGTGTGCCATCGTATCTCGTACGACTCCCTTCGTCTAGGTGTAATAAGTCACATTAGAAGGTGCAGCGGGACCAAGGTGCAAGCAGATTGGAGGAGAAGGAGAAACTTGACCGGTCATTCCTCCAATCAAAGCCCTGATTTCTGTCTCTAAACACAACAATTAATCCAAACAACTAGGAGATGTCGTTTTAGCTACCATGCAGGGCCACGTATTAACTCGCATGCAAGCCGACTTTCATTTCTTGACTGATCAACGCGTAGTTGCGCTCCATGCATTGGGTTTTCGGGGGAGATAACAAGGCAGAGTAAGGAGCGTTTGGTTACATTGCTTAGGCTGGTCATAGTGGTGAGTAACTTGGACTAGTAACATGCATATGTTACTAGTCTATTTTACTACTACGCGAAGTTTGCCGTCGGAAACGAGCCGATCTGGCTCTCCTGAGCCAGCAATGTTTTTCTAGCCCACCCAAGCTAGCTGGCCCACAAAAGCTAACATATTTTGATTGTTCCAAACGCCTAACCTTGCCTAGATATGCTATAAGCTGTTCTTGCTAAGGATCCAAACGCTCCCTAAGTAACAACGCTCGGTAGCAACGAGGCCAGGAGGGGATTGAGATGCGAAGTTAATGGACGACGCCTAATCATTTTGGGAATATCTGATTTCCGTAAGATGACTTAATACCTAGATGGAGGGAGTACTACTCCTCAGTCCAGGTTTGATGGAATATTCGTCACCTCTTCGCTTCTTGTACGTACTCCATTTGTATCTCACTTCCTGTGGCTTCGCACTTGCATGATTTTCCTATTCTATGAACCTGTGTGTGCGTGTGCATGTGTGTGTGTGTGTGTGTTTAACATCATGTGTTTTTAGAGAGAGCGACAGATCGACCTAGTCCTACAGAGAGATGGTGTGTAGTGTACAATTTTAGCCGTGAGAGTCGGTGCATCCTCTCGTTTCCGGGCGTCCGATAGGGACAAGCGGACAGATGCCACGCTCGCTCCTGACCAGCCTGGCCCACCCAAAGCCCCTCCATCGCCCGCACGCGCTTCCCGCCCAAAACGGTCAGTGCCGCTCCACAGAATTGGTGCCGCATTCATGCCCGGGAAGAGCGGACGCGACCTCTCACTGGTGCCTGCGTTGAAGGGAGAAGCGGATTCAAGAGTGATGGTTGCTTCGTCCATCCAACTTACTGCTGGGTCTATGTGATTTGACGGCTCATTGGTCATTATTACTGAGGTGGTAGGACTGCTGGATGTCCCACGCTTTCGGCGAAAGGAGGTACTACTAGATTACAATTTTCTCCATTCTTACGGCGGAGGAGTGCAAGAGTAGTGAAAACACGCAGGCTTAGTGATTACATGGCCCACCTCACACTATCACCATATTTTCTGGACACCGTGCGACACCCAACTCTTTACATAGTACTCCCTCCGTTCCTAAATACAAGTATTTGTAGAGATTCCACTAGGTGGACTAAATACGGAACAAAATGAATGAATCTACACTTAAAATGCATCTATATACATCCGTATGTGGTTCACGGTGAAATCTCTACAAAGACTTATATTTAGGAACAGAGGAAGTACTAGTATAGTACGTACTGTAATTTATCAACGAGATAGTACAATGCTATGAAGCTTCCAGCTTCTGTTACATGTATCTTGCGTCCAAGGTTGCCCATTGGAACATTTCATCAAATACAAAGGAGACTAACATGCATGCTATTGCATCTCAATGATTGACAGATCATAGCAAATATGTACTCCCTCCGTTCCAAAATAAGTGTATCAACTTTATGCAGGGGGTGTTTGTTTCTAGGGAGTTTTTAGTGTACGGACTAGAAAAAGTCCCTCTTAGAGACTTTTTAACCAAACATGAGGGACTACTAGGGACTAAAACTTGCTTTTTGGGACTTAATGAATAAGACTCTCAAGGAGAGTCTTTTTTGGGACTTTTCCAACAATGCCTCTCCCTGCACCCATTACCCCGCCGCCCCATGGTGTTGTTTGGTTGTTATTTTTCTGTATATTGGGGGTAACATGGTCATTCAACAACCTCTAGGGAGGGACTAGGGACTTTTTAGTCCCTGAAAACAAATAGGGAGGGACTGTCGGTGTCAAAACTGGCGGATCTCGGGTAGGGGGTCCCGAACTGTGCGTCTAGGCCGGATGGTAACAGGAGGCAGGGGACACGATGTTTTACCTAGGTTCGAGCCCTCTCGATGGAGGTAAAACCCTACGTCCTGCTTGATTAATATTGATGATATGGGTAGTACAAGAGTAGATCTACCACGAGATCAGAGAGGCTAAACCCTAGAAGCTAGCCTATGGTATGATTGTATATTCGTCCTATGAACTAAAACCCTCCAGTTTATATAGACACCGGAGAGGGCTAGGGTTACACAAAGTCGGTTACAATGGGAGGAGATCTACATATCCATATCGCCAAGCTTGCCTTCCACGCCAAGGAAAGTCCCATCCGGACACGGGACGAAGTCTTCAATCTTGTATCCTCATAGTCCAACAGTCCGGCCAAAGGTTATAGTTCGGCTATCTGGACACCCCCCTAATCCAGGACTCCCTCAGTAGCCCTCGAACCAGGCTTCAATGACGATGAGTCTGGCGCGCAGATTGTCTTCGGCATTGCAAGGCGGGTTCCTCTCCAAAAATCTGTGTACCTGTTTGAAATAGTGTCCAGCTTCTTGTGAATGTTGCGCTCCTTGGCTTCTACGCCCAATAATGGCCACTTTCCACGTGTCGAGCGAATGTGAAAAGCCAGGTTGTTTTTACATTTACCCCCCTAGCTGTGTGAATGAGCTGCCTATTAAAAAGAAAAGGATTCAGATCCAAGTCACACCATCCTCCCTTGGCGAGCCTTCATCGGAGCGCATGCGACAAAGATCCATTCCATCATGGCCGGTCAACGCAGCTCCTCCTCTCGCTCCCCTAGCCCCAAGCCTGGAGATTGGGAGAGATGTTCCGTCTTGCACAGCAAATTGGTGATGCTTCAGACCAAGGGATTTCTCCCCCCAGCATACATGGTCCCGGTTCGAGTCAGGCTCGCCACCTATAATGGCGGAGAGCAAGCGGAGAGCTTTCCCAATCCCTCCAAGGGAGAGCGGGTATGCCTTGTCCCTCATTTGGTAAGAGGGCTCAGATTTCCAATTCATCCGTTTCTCTGGGGGCTCCTGGAGTTCTACGGCCTCCAGTTGCACAACCTTACGCGTGCCTCCATATTGCATATCGCGGGATTCGTAGCCCTTTGCGAGCTGTTTTTGGGCTGTGAGGCTCATTTCGCGCTGTGGAAAAAGCTGTTCTGCCTTGTGCCCCGTTCTCAGAAGGGGTCAATATATCAGGTGGGCGGAGCCGAAGTGTGGCGTATCGCCGGGACCGGATATCTATCCGGAACCCCAAAGAAGACGTCCGAAGACTGGCCTTCAGAATGGTTTTATATAGAAGACGTCCCTCTCCCGGATCCTATTCGAATCGGCCTTCCTGAGTTCGACAACGCTCCTTTGAAGAAGCGCCGGAGCTGGCGTCCATGGAGCTCCCTGGAGGAAGATGACAGGGACGTTCTTTACCTGATGAGCCAGATAAGTTTGTTAGCTCGATCCGGATTGACCATGATCGAGGTCATGGCCACATGTATTATGCGGGGGGTGCAGCCGCTTCAGTACAGAGGCCACCCCATGTGGGATTTCAACAGGGAGGATGACGCCACCCGCTACGGCCGTAAAGGGCCGGGATCGGTTGCTGATCTAATAAAGATCTTATCCACTTTGTACAAGGGAGAAGAGGAGGAATTCCTCCGCGTCAACCCGCAGGGCGGATTTTCTATGTACAATCCTCCAAGCTGGGTAAGCAGAAACTTCTTCTCGCCCATCCGTTTCATATTCCCATAGTTAAGTATTCATTCTAGCGATTTCAACGTAGGAGCTGCGCCAGGCTGTAAGGGAGATAAACAACCCCCCTCCCCAACCTGAGGACCCAGAACGGTCCCTTGACCCGGCCTCCCAGGAGGATCCGGACATATCTGTGGAGCTGATCGATGGGGTATTTTACCAATTGAGCAATGACAACGCTCTGGTGGCCATTACGGCCGATTACCCTGGGCTACTTCCAGCCTCACAGGTAACTGAGACCGAAGTCCCAACACTTTGAAAAAGGATCCGTCCTTGCGTGTTTTTGATTACCATATAACAACCGTGTTTTGCAGGGGAGGTCCTCGAGGCGGAAGGCCGAGCCTGCGGCGACTAGCCAACAAGGGGCCACGAGGCCAGGCAGGCTGAAAAGACCCGCAGGCCGGATTGAGACACCGGCGCAGCGGTACAGCGTGCCGTCTTTATTTCAAGACATTATTCTCAGAGGCATATTAATGCCCATGCCTTCTTTTTAGGAAAAAGAGCGCTCGCCGGACTATACCCGAAGAGGCTACTAATCGCGCCTCCATCAGCCAGGCTCCAAGGCCGGATTCGAAGGCGGGAACGAATACGAGGCGTGTGCCGGGCGCTCCTCCGACGGAGGATGCGGATAAACTGTCCGCCACCAATTCCGAGGTGGAAAGTGCCATGAACCACAGGCGTCGCTGGACTGTTCTTCGTGACGCTTGTTTCTCCCAAGAGGCGTTGGATGCCTTCAACTCAGGAGATGCGTACCTCCGTGCCGCTCAAAATGGTCAAGCCAGAGCCACGAAGCAGTATGTAAAAGACATAGGGGTGAGAAATTTTGGTCGTTATATATATCAATAGCCCCTGAGACTTGAAACAGTTAGAATAACTGATTTAAGGATCATTTGTTATGCAGGTTCTTACAGAAAAGAATACCCAACTGTCCCAGGAGCTGGAAGAGTGCAAAGCCCAACTTCAAGCTGCACTGGCCACAGCAGGGGAGCCCAAAGAGACCCCCTCTGGTAATATATCCTTCGAATGATAAGTATCATATAGAGTGCGGCGCATATGCAGATCTGACGATAAAATTGCAGATGACGCTGGAGTAAATTCAGATAAGCAACAGCTCCTACGCCAGCTGAAGGCCGGTGAGAGTGTGCTTACGAGGGTGAGGCAGGAGAAGAATGATCTCCTAGATGCCACACCAAGCTGGGCGTGGAATTAAAGGATGTTCGTGCCCAACTGTCGGACTCCGTTAAGGAGAATCGGCGGCTTCGATGCGGCATATTTAGTAAGTGCTTGAACGAACTTTGAAGAAGAGTTCGGCGAGGAAGTTTGGCTGACAGAGTTATGTCTGTAGGTATGCTAACAGGTCGTCCTGCAGAGGAAATGCCCGGTTCTACGGGTGACCTTCTTCTCGAGCTTTCGCAACTGCACGAACGAGTTCGGCAGGTGATGCAAGGCGTCGCCCAGGCCTTGTGGCCAGCCGTCTCCATGCCCGAAGGCCTTGGAGAGCTTGCAGAGAAGCTGAAGGGAGCACGGCGGCGCTTCCGATTATGGAAGATATCAGCCTGCCGTCAGGGCGCCAGGGAAACCTGGGCCATGGTGAAGACGCGGTACACGAAGGCTGACCCAAACCACATGGCCGAGGTCGGACCTGTGGGGCCCGATGGGAAGGAGATCCCTGTGAGCTTAGTGTAGGGCCAAGTAGAATTGGCCGCAAAGTATTCCCAACAGGACTGTAGACTAGACAGTCTATTGGATGTTATTGAAGAGAAATTCAACCAGTCAAATTGACTATGTAATTTAAAGTGACATGTATAATGCTGTCGGAGTAAATAACCATGTGTAGCCTAGCCGGCTCCCCCTAGCCCTTCTGAAAAAATTACGAGCCGATCCGGCCCTCAAGAATCCAAGACATGGGGCCGCCTTCCCCTTGCCGGCTATCCCCCAGGCCGGCTATCGGAAGGCAACCCGACTTTAGCCCTCATGAAGAAAGCCGCGGGAGGGCCGGCTCCGAGAAGCCGGCCACGAGAAGGCCGACTCCAAGAAGCCGGCTTCCACAGAGCGGTCAAGATCGTACCCTGGAAGTCTGCATCCACATAACGGCAATGTGACGGGGCGTGGCTACAGTAAAGCCTGCCACCGTCGAATCCCAGAGCACGCCTGGCACAGTGCGCCAGACGGGTGGCCATGACCCGTCCGGCGCGGCACTGTTGCTACGTTGACCCTGATGTCATCCATGACGGGCTGCCAGTGTGGCCCACGGGCGGTGGGCCCCTTCAGGCAGAGAGACACCCGAAGGAGGCCAGGCCTCCCCCAGTCGGCCCAAGACAGAGCCGGCTCTCCACAGCCGGCTTGCCACCTCCCTCAAAGGAGACGCCCCATTAAGGTGACAAGACGCGGTGAGGCTACAGCGATCACCCGCCGGACGGCGGCACTGTAGCCACGCCCACCTCGGTGAAGCCCTCGTCACCAGGATTGAGCAACAGTAACCAGCCACCGACAAGGCCCTGGACAGTGGGGCCTGCCTGTTGACCAAGGAGCCGGCAGCCGGCGGGACCCACCAGCCGGCGGGCCCCAACAGCCGGCGCAGAAGCCGGCGAGTGTAGACATAGACGGCTGGGCCCCACGCCCAGCCGGATTACCATTGTATCCCCGGGGGTAGGCCTATATAAACCCCCCGGGACACCCATGCAAAGGGTTGATCCCTGCTAGTTTTAGACACCACATAGGGAGGAGAAGAGAGCGAGCAGTGCCCTTCTTCCTCCTCTCGCCAAACAGCTCAAGGAGCATCGTGTAGCTACTTGTTCATCTAGTGATCATGCGGAGACCCCGCAGAGCAGTAGTAGGGGTGTTATCTCCACGGAGAGCCCCGAAGCTGGGTAAGATTCGCCGGTGTGCATGTCTTCGCCTCATACCGTTTCCAGGCACCGGCGACGTCTTATTGGCTCCCACAATGATAAGCCACCCGTTGGCATATGTCGCACCTACCACCCGACATTTGGCACCCACCGTGGGGCCAGGTGCACCGTCGTCCGGAGACCTGTTCTGGACGGGAACCCTCTTCCTCCCCCGCGAGCGTAGCCAACCCGGCACGACCGACGGCGCTTGCCATGACGCGCTGCAAGGCGTCGCCACCGTCTGCGCAGCGAGCGGCCTCGCCGATCTCCTTGACAAGACCCTCATCTCCGACAAGCTCGCCTCCGACGCGGGCACCGACCACCTCGTCAACCTCCTCGGCCAGCTCCACATCTTCGGCGAGCCTGCTATGGACTTGGAGTCGGTTGGCTCCACCGATCCGATGCCTGTCGACTCTGACACGGCCTCACTCGACACTTTCCCCACCGGCGTCATGATCTACAATGACCCGCTTCCCCGGGCTGATGGCTGCAACGCTGTCACCACCGAGGTGATGGTCATCGGCCACGGCGACGCTTCTGACGAGAGCGCCCATGACGCCCCGCACGCGGCGGTCCACGACTTGTCCATCCCCCTCCCGGCCGATGCCGACGCTGAAGCACTGGAGGCTCGCCACCTCACCCTCCTCGCGGAGGGCCGGAAGTTGGTTTCCATGAGACGCCTCGCTGAGGCCCACCGACGCGAAGCCGACCGCGCCGCCTTTGGCACGCCGCCCCCAGGCGGGCCCAGCCGGGCCGGCATTGTCAGACAGCGCGGCGCTGTCGTCGCTGACACGTTAGGAGTCGACCGCCCAGTCTACGCCACTCCACACGAGAACCTGCGCGCCGCCCAGGCGGCCGTAGACGAGCTAGACGGACTGGGGGCCGAAGAACTCCCCCACATGACCCGACGCATCTAGCAGCTAATCGATGCAGCCGTGCAGCGGCACGAAGCCGACGCCCGCGCGGAAAGCCCTCCCCCGTGCCGAGATCACGGCGCGAGGTCCCGGACGCCGACTACGGGTAAAACCCGTGCGCGGCGCGAGAAAGAGACGGCTGCCAGCCGAAGCCGAACCCGAATCTCCATCGAGCGAGACGCAGAAGGCCACCCCCAGGCCGTGGAGTGGCGGGGCAACCCGCCTCCGCCTCGGCCCCGTGGAGAGAGATATCCCACCCCACCGCCTGTTGCGCATCTGACTCTCAGCGACCGGCTAGGTCGCCGCGAAGGAGTCGGCGAGAACGACGCCCGCCACCGGATTGACCGCCTGGCGCGATCCCTGGCGCTGGAAGAAGAAGACGATGTCGGCCCGCCTTGCTTCGGCCCCCGCATCCGCGACGAGCCTTTCCCCAAAGGGTTCTCGCTCCCAAGAGACACGCCCAAGTACAATGGCTCTATGAAGCCGGAAGATTGGTTAATCGACTACTCCATGGCGGTTAGCATAGCAAACGGCAACAGGCGCGTTGCCGTGAAGTACGTGCCCCTCATGCTGCAAGGCACGGCGCGGACCTGGCTCAACAGCCTCAAGCCATACAGCATCAACAGCTGGCTAGATTTCACAGAAGCCTTCGTCCGCAACTTCACCAGCACATACAAGCGGGCTCCCAAGCCCAGACAGCTCTCCTTGTGCGTACAAGGCCCCGCCGAGTCTACTCGCGACTACCTCACGCGTTGGGCCGAGCTCCGCAACTCTTGCGAAGGGGTGCACGAGGTGCAAGCCATAGAATACTTCACTGCCGGGTGCCGAGAAGGCACCCTCCTCAAGCACAAGCTCCTCTGCGATGAGCCGACTACCCTCGACGAGCTTCTGGTCATAGCGGACAAGTACGCCACCGCCGACTCCTCAATGAAGACCGAACTCTGGTTAGACGCGTCCGGGAAGGTACTCAACCCGGCGCCCAAGACGCTGGCTGGGGACTCCGGTCGACGCCCACACCAGAACGACCACAAGCGCAAGGGCCCCGTGCCGCCTTCCGCCAGTCGGCAGGTGGCCACAGTCGAAGACGAGCGGCCCGAAGGGCGGCCCGCTCCCAAGAAACCCAAGGGCGGCAGGCCGGCTTGGCAGCCGGCCTTCTCCAATGAGCAAACTCTCGACGCCCCGTGCAAGTTTCACAGCGGCGCGAAGCTGTCCAACCACACGACCCGGAAGTGCCACTGGCTCACCCGAATCTCCAAAGGCGAAGGGCTCGCGCCGCCTCCGCCTGCCGGTCCGCTGCCCCCGGCTCCGCAGCCGCCGACCGCTCGGCCCGCAGTCGGAGCCGTGCACGATGAGTTCCCCGACGAGCATGCCGCCTATGTCATCTTTACAAGCCATCCCAAAGACCGGCACAGCAAACGCTGAGAGCACCAGGAATTCGGCATGGTCGCTGCCAACCCCGCCGAGCACATGCACTGGTCAGAAAAACCTATCAGCTGGAGTCGGGCCGACCACCCAGAGGTGATGCCATCTCCCGGCTCTTATGCGTTGGTTCTGGATGCCACCCTTGCAACGGACAGACGCGCCGCCCGTTTCTCCCGCGTGCTAATAGACGGCGGGAGTAGCATCAACATCCTGTACCGTGACACCCTGGAGAAGCTGAACGTCAAGACAAAGCAACTCATGCCTACTCAGACTGTGTTCCATGGCATTGTACCCGGCCTGTCATGCGCCCCCATTGGCAAGATCAAGGTTGATGTACTCTTTGGGGACAAGGAGCATTTCCGCCGAGAAGCGATCTGGTTTGAAGTGGTGGACCTGGAGAGCCCCTACCATGCATTGCTTGGCCGACCTGCCTTGGCCAGGTTCATGGCAGTTCCCCACTATGCTTACCTCAAGATGAAGATGCCGAGCACCAAGGGCGTCATCACCATAGCCGGCGATTACAAGAAATCTTCCAAGTGCGCAGCAGCCAGCAGCCAGCTGGCCGAGTCCCTTGTGATTGCCGAAGAAAAGAAGATGTTGGACCGAGTCGTGGCCATGGCTGGAGAACAGTCGGCCTTGTCCCCCGATCCCAAGGAGTATGATGCTCAAGGATCTTTCCAGCCGGCCAAGGAGACGAAGAAGATACCTCTTGACCCCGAGCACCCAGAGAGGTTTGCCGTCATCGGGGCAAACCTAAACAGCAAATAGGAAGGCGAGCTCGCCGATTTCCTCCGTGAGAATCGGGACATCTTTGCATGGTCCCCCAAGGACATGCCGGGTGTTCCGAAGGAATTCGCCGAGCACAAACTACACGTCCGAGAAGACGCAAAACCAGTCAAACAACCCCTCCGCCGACTATCGGAGGAGAAAAGAAGGATTGTAGGAGAAGAGATAGCCCGGCTTCTGGCAGCTGGCTTCATTATGGAAGTTTTATTTCCAGAGTGGCTCGCCAACCCGGTCCTCGTGTTAAAGAAGAATAACAAGTGGCGCATGTGGATAGACTACACGAGCCTCAACAAGGCCTGCCCCAAAGATCCCTTCGCCCTACCAAGGATTGATCAAGTGATAGACTCCACGGCCGGGTGCGAGCTGTTGAGTTTCTTGGATGCTTACTCAGGATACCACCAGATAAAGTTAGATCCGGCAGACCGCCTGAAGACCGCCTTCATCATGCCATTCGGAGCCTTTTGCTACCTGACTATGACATTCGGCTTGAGAAATGCCGGTGCCACTTTTCAGCGTTGCATGCAGAAGTGCCTCCTCAAGCAGCTCGGCAGAAATGCCCACGTCGACGTAGACGACATTGTGGTGAAGACGGGGAAGCGCGGCACCTTGCTGGAAGACCTCAAGGAAACATTTGAGAACCTACGCCGGTTCCAAATCAAGCTCAACCCCGAGAAATGCGTGTTCGGAGTGCCAGCTGGCCAGCTCCTAGGCTTCCTGGTCTCCGAACGCGGCATCGAATGCAACCCAGTAAAGATCAAGGCCATTGGGAGAATGGCGATTCCAACCAAACTTCGAGACGTCCAGAAGTTCACCAGATGCTTGGCCTCCCTGAACCACTTCATCAGCCAGCTCGGAGAGAAAGCTCTCTCCCTCTACCGCCTCATAAAGAAGACCACTCACTTCGAGTGGAATGACCAAGCCGACCAAGCTTTTCACGAGCTGAAGAAGATGCTGGCCATGCCGCCTGTCCTGGCGGCGCCGACTGAGAAAGAGCCCATTCTCCTCTACATTGCCGCAACCAGCCGGGTGGTCAGCACCGTCATTATAGTCCAACGCCCAGAAGAGGACCGAGCCCAGCCGGTCCAGAGGCCGGTGTACTATTTGAGCGAGGTGCTGTCTACCTCGAAGCAGAACTACCCGCACTACCAGAAGATATGCCATGGCGTGTACTTCGCCGCCAAGAAGCTGAAGCCCTACTTCCAAGAGCACCCCATCACGGTCGTATGCACCGCCCCGCTTGCCGAGATCATAGGCAGCCGGGATGCATCCGGCCGGGTGGCGAAATGGGCCATCGAGCTAGCCCCTTACACGATCTTCTACCAGCCTTGCACCGCCATCAAGTCCCAAGCATTGGCCGACTTCCTCGTCGACTGGGCCGAGACCCAGTACCTGCCGCCAGCTCCCGACTCCACTCATTGGCACATGCACTTCGATGGGTCCAAGATGCGCACCGGCTTGGGAGCCGGCATCATCCTCACCTCTCCCAAAGGCGACAAGCTCAGATACACGCTGCAAATTCACTTTGCCGCCTCCAACAACGTGGCCAAGTACGAGGCGCTCATACACGGGCTCCGGCTTGCCAAAGAGCTCGGCATTCGCCGGATCCTATGTTATGGCGACTCGGACTTGGTGGTCCAGCAATCATCCGGCAACTGGGATGCCAAGGATGCAAATATGGCAAGCTACCGCTTCCTTGTTCAGCAGATTAGTGGGTATTTTGAAGGATGCGAGTTCCTCCATGTACCGCGAGCCGACAATGAGCCAGCTGATGCCCTGGCTCGAATAGGCTCCACTCGGCAAGCAATACCAACCGGTGTCTCTCTACAACGCCTCCTCAAGCCGTCTATCAAGCCGTCTCTAGAGTCCGATTCCATCTTTGTATCGCCTGACCCCGATACCGCCGGGCTCGGCTCGAAGAACCAAGAAGGTGACCCAAGGACTTCGATAGTCGGCCAGGGGACATTAGCAGGCGGCTCGGGGACTTCCGTAGTTACGCCTGACCAGGGGACTGCCACACCCGGCTGGGGGACTGCGGTAGTCAGCCCGGAGACTGCACCAACACAACAGGCGGTGGCCGACTCCAGCATTTCACCACCCAGCCCGCCCGCCCTGGTCGCAGTAGCCGCATTGGCAATAGAAGAAGTCGCAGCTCCATCATGGGCTCAGTCCATCCTCAACTTCCTAATAAACCAAGATCTGCCGGCTGACAAAACAGAGGCAAGACAAGTCCAGCACCGAGCCAGAGCATACACAATCATCAACAGAGAGCTCGTCAAGCGCAGTGTCACTGGAGTCCTCCAGCGATGCGTCGAGCAAGAGAAGGGCATTGCAATCCTCAGAGACATCCACCAAGGAGAATGCGGCCACTATGCGGCCTCAAGATCACTCGTCGCCAAAGCCTTCCGCCATGGTTTATTTTGGCCGACTGCTTTAGATGACGCCAAGGGGTTAGTTAAACATTGCAAAGGATGCCAACTCTTCAGCTCCAAGCAACACATGCCAGCTTCAGCACTCAAGACCATTCCCCTCACTTGGCCCTTCGCCTTTGGGGACTGGACATGGTGGGCCCATTCAAGATGGCGCGCGGCGGCATGACACATCTGCTTGTCGCCGTGGACAAATTCACCAAATGGATTGAGGCAAAGCCGATCAAGAAGCTGAATGGGCCGACTGTCGTGACATTTATCGCAGATATAACAACTCGGTATGGCGTGCCACACAGCATCATCATCGACAATGGCACGAACTTCGCCAAGGGAGCCTTGGCACGTTTCTGCGCGACGCAAGGCATCCGGTTGGACTTAGCGTCCGTTGCCCACCCGCAGTCAAACGGCCAGGTCGAGCGATCCAACGGCCTCATCCTTTCCGGCATTAAGCCCCGACTGGTCGTACCACTGGAGCGTTCAGCCGGCTATTGGCTCGATGAGCTGTCGGCCGTCCTCTGGAGTCTGTGCACTACCCCAAACAAGTCAACCGGCTTCACTCCTTTCTTCCTCGTGTATGGTGCCGAGGCGGTCATCCCAACTGACATCGAGTTCGACTCGCCTCGGGTAACCATGTATATGGAAGCGGAGGCCAAGGAAACACGAGAAGACGGTGTCGACCTGCTAGAAGAAGGCCGGCTGTTAGCCCTCAGCCGGTCCGCCATCTATCAGCAGGGCCTGCGCCGCTACCACAACCGGAAGGTCAAGCCAAGATCCTTCCAAGAGGGCGATCTTGTGCTTTGGCTAATCCAGTGAACAGCCGGCCAACACAAGCACTCGGCCCCTTGGGAGGGCCCCTTCGTCATCAGTAGAGCTTTAGGCAACGACTCCTACTACCTGATCGACGCGCAGAAGCCGAAGGCACGAAAGAGAGATGACTTCGGCAAGGAGTCGGAACGACCATGGAACGCCAACCTCCTCCGAAGATTTTACAGCTGAAATGTAGTATGTATCATGCTAACTTTTGTACTAAGTACGAGACAATAGGCCCCCCGAGGAGAGCTCGGGGACTGCCATCTTTTATCTATGAATGAAGAGTATCATGCTTATGACCTTGTCATTACATTCACTTTTTCCATCCGGCACCGGGTTCGACTAGTCGGCCCGGGGACTGGCCGCCTAGAGTTATATTAGAAGTCCTACCTGCGGTCAGACAAGTAGTGTGCCAGCTCCCAAGCCTTCTCTTGCCAAAAGTCACAGATCGAAGAACCGGCTGTCTGGCTGGCAAGAGTTGAAGGCAGGAAAGGACGCCCACACGAAAAACGGCTAGGGACTAACGGACTAATATAACAAGAGCCGGTTTTTCTCCCACCACCGACCGACTACCAGAGTAGCCGGCCGGCCGGCTTCCATTCACCTCGCTTCAATCTAAGAAAGCTCGAGTACTTGCCTTCCCAAAAGGGGAAGGCGGCAAAGGAAACAACCTAAGGATAAAAAGCATACACGAATGGAAACCAAACACGCACATAATAATATTTACATAAAAGACCTTCAAAAGGCCAGCATAACATAGTTCGAATACACCCCCAGTGGGTGGAACTGCGCAAGTTTAATAAAATTGTTCAAAAGGCAACAAGCAGGAAAAAACAAGGACGGCAGATTAAGCCAAGGGAGCGACTGGCGAGTCAGGCAGGTCGGTGGAGACGGCAGTGCCGGCTGGAGGAGTGGCCGGCTGGCGAACCTCAGCATGATCACCGCCTCCCGCAGAGGGCGCACTAGCATCTGCCTCGTTGCTGGAGGCACGATCAGGCTGAGGCTGGCTGGACGCTTCACCGGCCGGCTCAACGTCTTCGCCTTCCTCTCCTTCGTCGTCTTCGCCTTCATCGCTGGAGGCGATCTCCTCTGCCGAGTCCTCACTCGCTGCCGGGTCCAGCCCGAACCACTCCTCCGGCCGGGCAACGCCGTCGTCATTAATTTCAGGAGCGAAGACGCTGATGTCAGTGCACTCGGCGATCGTCGAAGCACGCTGAGCGATAGCCGGCCGCACCTCCTCCATCTCTTTGTCGGCCTCCAGCCGCCAGGTGCGCAGCTGGTCCAGGTTCAGCCCCGGATACCAGGCTTGGACAAACTCCAGCGCCCGCCCAGCTCCAAGCCGGGCTGCCGATGCCTTCCAGGCCTCGAAGCGGCCAACTGCAACCTCCAGCCAGTCGGTAGTCCGACTCGGGGTGCGGGGAATCGTCTCACTTGGCCAGAGGGCGGCCAACACCTGTGCCCCGGCGCGCTGGAGGCGGCGGAGCATACGGTGAGCCGGCTGCAGCCGGGCTTGGACCGCCAAGAGTTGCTCCTCAAGCATCCGGCTCGCGTCCGGCGCGATTTCAGCCCCCGCCTGCCAGCGCGCCTCGCGATGGGCCTCGATGGTTTGGGTGGCGAAGACGGAGTAGCCGGGAAAGTAGTCTGCACAGAGAACAAAAAGTAGCACAAGTAAGAACACAAATCAGGGATCAAGGGGCAAGCAAGGAGTGAAGAAGGCAGCTTGCCATCGATCAGATCCTCGATACGACCGAAGCCCTCGCTCAGTGCCTGCTTTGCCTCAGCCCAACCCGCCACTTTGGTCTCGAACTCGGCCTTCAGGGCGTCCTTGCTGTCCTGCGCCTTCTTCAGGGCCGCCTTGTGGCTCTCCTCCTAGTCGGCCAACTTCTTGGCCAGGCGGTCATGCTCCAGGACCAAGGCGTTGTACTCGGCTTCCTTGGCACGAAGGGTGGCCTGGGCCCCGCTGAGCTGCCCCTCAAGTCGGCATTGGCTCCTGCAAGCATGAAGACAAAAGAAAAATTAATAAGGAAGAAGTCGTCAAGGAAGATCCGACCCAGCTGCTCAGCAGTCGGCCCGAATCTCAGGGACTACACCCAGTGGGTGCGCTGACGCGCCCCCACAGGAGAAGAACGAAACAAAGCACGTACTCCGGCTGCTGGTCAGGTCCTCGGTTCTCCGGCCCAGGTCCTGAGCCTGGGAGTTGAAGGCGGCAGCGTGGAGGTTATGATACTCCTGGAAGATTATACAAAAGGCAAGGATAAGTTAAGTTGTCAGGACCTAGTAAGTTCCAAGCCGCCTGCGCAGCAGCCGACTCGGAACTCGGGGACTACACCCAATGGGTGCGCTGACGCGCCCCCACGGAAGAAATCAAAAGAGAAAAATAACCAAGGCCAGAAGACTCACCCGGATGACGGCCCGTGTCAAGAGGAACTCTTGGGTGTATCGCTGCAGCGAGGCGGCCTGAGCTTGAAGCTGGTTCCGGACCTCCTGGGCCGCCGCGTTCAGCTCGCTCGTCCCCCCGCTGGGAGTCCACTCGGACGTGCTGGCGCTGGCCGCCTCCAGGGCCTCTGCCGTCTGGCTGGCGCCCGCAGCTCGGTGCGGTTCCGGCGTGGAGGCGCCACCCCCTGCGCGCCGGTGCAATGCCGGCTGCACCTCGAGGTCGGCCCCTGCCTCCGGCTCGCCCCTGGCCGGCTGCTCTGGCACCACATCTGATTGGCTGCTTTGGCCCGCTCCAGTCGGCGCCGTCTGCGGCGCCCCCTCCACGAAGATCACATGGTCCTCCCTCCTCTCCATCACCGGCGGGTCTTGGTCGACCTCCTCCGACGGGGCACGGGGATGTTGGGGGCCACGGCACGGAGGGGAACGACGAGCAGTGGAGGCTGGTTGTGCGAGGCCTCCGCCTCCGTCTCCGCGGCTGCCGCCTCCGCCCGGGCCTTGGCCGCTGCGTCGGCCTGCTCCTTCGTCGCCTGGGCGGTCCTTCGCTCCGCCGCCTCCCGCTCCTCCCACACATCCCGTGCGTTCCGCTCCGTGGCCTCCCTAAGGTCGGCATGGGGATCCACGCAACGAGAGCCTGAAGACCCTCCAGTCGGCCCGACTATGGAGCCGTCAGGACCCCGCTCAAGGGAAACCGGTGCCCTGTCCGGCGAGCAAAGAAAGGTTTAGAAGAGCTTCGGTCGAAAAGGACAACAAAAAAATATATACAAGACATTCGGCGACTTACGCCGAGATCGCCTGCGGCTGTTTCACCGCCTTGAGGAAGCGGGCCGCCTTCACGGCCGCCTCATCCCGCTTGGTCGCTGCCGTAGAAGCCTTGGATTTCTTCAGCCGGCTGCCGAAGAAGGTCGACGCGGCCCGGCGCTTCTGCGCGCCGCCACGGGCAGCCGGCGCGGCAGACGGGCCCGTGCCTTGATGATCAAGCGCCGGCTGGCGGTGCGGGGCGGCTTCGACCTCGTCGTCGTCCGGCCAGTCTTCGAAGCCGGCCCCGAGCCCCGCGCCTCCGGCCTCGTTGCCTTCCCCCATGATGTCATCTTCCATGGCGGCCGCTCCCAAGTCCGGATCGTCGGTGTCGTCCACCGTGCGGTCGGGTAGGAGTTGGCGCTCTACCCCTGCGGCCCCGGCCGTCGGCGGAAGAAGAGGGTTCTGCTAAAGGAAAACCAACTTATCAGAGGTCGGCCATCATGAGGCCGGCTACAAAAAGGAAGAAAAGAAGAAAAAACTTACGGCAGGCGGAGGGTTGGCGCGGGAATACGACTCCTTGTCGTATCGCCAATCCTCGGCGAGCTTGTAGTTGGAGATGTAGTTCACCATGTAAGACACCTCTGCATGAGGCATCTCCCTCGTGCTCAGCTGGCATGGGTCAAAGCGGCTGCTTATCTGGCAAATCATGTGAGGCCGGCCTTGGAGCGGAAGTACCCGGCGCTCCACGAAGGCGGCCACCAAGTCGGCTCCGGTCAGGCCCTCCGACTGGATCATCACCCGAAGCCGGGAGACGGCTGCGTTCCCGGCCTGAGACAACGACCTGGCCCGGTAGCTCCACGAAGGTTGCCTCCCAGCCGGCGGGCCGGCTACGTAAGCCGGCAGGTTGACGTAGTCGCCTTGCTGGGCGACGTTCTTCACGTAAAAGTTGGACTTCTGCCAGAGATTCACCGACTGGATCAGCAGGATGGGCGGGAACAGATTGTTCTCGCCCGTCCGCCTCATGGCAATGAAGGCTCCGCAGGGGGCGGGCACGCCCGCAACGACAGTGCCGAGCTTGCTCTGGAAGAATTTCCCCCAGAGCTCGAGCGTGGGGAGAACCCCAAGAAAGCCCTCGCACAGGGTGACGAAAGCCGACAACAGCATCACCGTGTTGGGCGTGAGGTGATGCGGCTGGAGGTGGTAGAATTCAAGGAAGGCTCGAAGGAATCCACTCACCGGGAGGCCGAAGCCGCGCAGGCAGTGCGAGCGGAAGATCACCCGCTCGCCCTCCTCCGGTGCCGGCGAAATCTCCCTCGCCGGCGCTTGACGAACCCGCACGAAGTTCTCTCCCGGCAGGTGCCGCGTCCGGCGGAGGAACTCGACGTGGTCCTCGTGGACGTTGGAGCCATCCCACGAGCTCGACAGCGCCATGGGAGCGACGCAGCGAGGAGCAAGACGATGCGACGGCGGAGACGCGCACGACCCCGCTACGGCGGGACCAAAGGAACTGAGAGGTCCGATAGCGGAACGGCACGGCAATGAGTTGCTGCGGCGGCGGAAAGAAGAAGAAGGAAGGCGAGAAGGGGCGGAGTGAGGGAGAGCGTGCGAGCCTCTGCCGCTCCCCCTCCTCCCCCTACTTATAGACCCGCGCGGCGGAGCCGAGGAGGCGTGGTGTGGGAGAACGTGGGGATCAACTGCGCCCACTCCCCCACGTCCCGCGATTATTGCGCCCTGATGGCGAAATAAAACCGCCGCGGGAAGGCGAGCGGTCCGCGTGGGCCGTAGAAGATCCGCGCTCGGGCCGAGGCCTAGGAGTGGCGGGCCCAGGCTTGCGGCGGCGTCCCGTCGTGAGTGTGCACTGGCAGGATTTCCTTGCCACGTGGCCCATGGGATGGCGTGCGGTCAGCTCGCAGGACGACCCGTGTTCCCGCCTACGAGAAATGGGGCTTTCCGAAGAAGGCACGCACAAGCATAGCCGGCCCCTCAGGATAGGAAGCTGACCGAGCTTCTCGTCCCTTTGTCAGCCTCGAAGCTCGATCAGCTTCGGGGACTACTGTCGGAGTAAATAACCATGGGTAGCCTAGCCGGCTCCCCCTGGCCCTTCTGAAAAATTACGAGCCGATCCGGCCCTCAAGAATCCAAGACATGGGGCCGCCTTCCCATTGTCGGCTGTCACCCAGGCCGGCTATTGGAAGGCAACCTGACTTTAACCCTCATGAAGAAAGCCGCGGGAGGGCCGGCTCCGAGAAGCCGGCCGCAAGAAGGCCGACTCCAAGAAGCCGGCTTCCACAGAGTGGTCAAGATCGTACCCTCGAAGTCTGCATCCACATAACGGCGATGTGACGGGGCGTGGCTACAGTAAAGCCTGCCACCCCCGAATCCCGGAGCACGCCTGCCACAGTGCGCCGTACGGGTGGCCATGACCCGTCCGGTGCGGCACTGTTGCTATGTTGACCCTGATGTCATCCATGACGGGCTGCCAGTGTGGCCCACGGGTGGTGGGCCCCTTCAGGCAGAGAGACACCCGAAGGCGGCCAGGCCTCCCCCAGTCGGCCCAAGACAGAGCCGGCTCTCCACAGCCGGCTTGCCACCTCCCTCGAAGGAGACGCCCCATTAAGGTGATAAGACGCGGTGAGGCTACAGCGATCACCTACCGGACAGCGGCACTGTAGCCACGCCCACCTCGGTGAAGCCCTCATCACCAGGATTGAGCAACAGTAACCAGCCACCGACAAGGCCCTGGAGAGTGGGTCCTGCCTGTCGACCAAGGAGCCGGCAGCCGGCGGGCCCCAATAGCCGGCGCAAAAGCCAGCGAGTGTAGACACAGACGGCTGGGCCCCATGCCCAGCCGGATTACCATTGTATCCCCGGGGGGTAGGCCTATATAAACCCCCCGGGACACCCATGCAAAGGGTTGATCCCTGCTAGTTTTAGACACCACATAGGGAGAAGAAGAGAGCGAGCAGTGCCCTTCTTCCTCCTCTCGCCAAATAGCTCAAGGAGCATCGTGTAGCTACTTGTTCATCTAGTGATCATGCGGAGACCCCGCAGAGCAGCAGTAGGGGTGTTATCTCCACGGAGAGCCCCGAAGCTGGGTAAGATTCGCCGGCGTGCATGTCTTCGCCTCATCCCGCTTCTAGGCACCGGCGACGTCTTATTGGCTCCCACAATGATAAGCCACCCGTTGGCATATGTCGCACCTACCACCCGACAAATGCCTTCTAGCCGGATTGTAGATCGTTTGTCGTGGCGGACCTTTTCGCTTCCACCTCGGGACCCGACGGTCCGGAGTGTATCCGAGTACCCTCTCGGTTATGTAAGAACCGGGGCATGCGTGGAGACCAGGCGTAGGGGTCACTAGTGCTTGAACAGACAAGTGCCCAACTAGTTATGTTATATTACATGGTTAGTAAGAAACATCTTCCAGGGAGAATAGTTCCGTTAGGGGTTCCTTTCCCTGGGAGGCATGCCCTAAAGTGCATGTCCGGACTGCGAGAAGAGACGCAGAAAAATATCTGGGGGCGCATAAGTAAATAAAAAATCATCTTTAGTTCATCGACCGAATATTCCCTTAAGAACGCTAGCTTTTGGCTTCACCCAGTCTGAGGTACACATCCGGCTGACCCGGCAGTAACAATCGCAGAGGTGCTCCCCTTATGCCCTAGCCGAATTAACGAGAACGTAGGGCATAAATACAAGAGCCAGGCAACCCAGCTTGGCCAAAAATTAAGTCATATCGATGCATATAATGGTGAATAAAGGGTACATGCGGAAGGATAACACATGTGTTGGGCATAAAGCCCGTATGAATAAGCTTTTGTTAAAGAAGCCCCCAGGTATAATTAGCGTGGATAGCACGCCAGTTGCGTGCAAACAAGGCACGAATGGGCCCCTAAAGTCTGTGAGGGAAAAGAAAAGGAGAAGGAGAAAAATGTAAGACAGATAGTGTATAAAAAATGGACAGAGGAAGGAGATGAACACAGAGTCCGGTGTTAGGCGTAGAATCTTCGGAGTCAGGCTACGTTCCATGGGTTCGGCTCGAGTTGATTATCCGATGCATCCCACAGACGATATGCTCCACCAGTCAGGACTTGGTCAATGATGAAGGGACCTTCCCATTTGGGCTTGAGTTTGTCCTTTTTCTTATCCGGCAGGCCTAGAACTAACTCGCCAACATTGTAAGTTTTGGCACGTACTTCTCTGCTTTGGTATCTTCGAGCCTGCTGTTGATAGAATGCGGAATGGGCTTTTTCCACGTCATGCTCCTCCTCCAAGGCGTCCAAACTGTCCTGCCGATCGAGCTCGGCTTCTCTTTCTTCGTACATGCGCACTCGAGGTGAGTCATGAATGACGTCGCAGGGCAGAACCGCCTCTGCGCCATATACCATAAAGAATGGTGTGTATCCGGTAGTGTGATTCGGCATAGTCCGCAGCCCCCAGAGTACGGAGTCGAGCTCCTCTACCCAATGCGTGTTAGATTCCTTGAGGGACCGCACTAATCTAGGTTTGATGCCGCTCATGATAAGACCATTTGCTCGCTCGACCTGACCGTTAGTTTGTGGGTGATAGACTGAAGCATAATCGAGCTTGATGCCCATGTTTTTGCACCAGAGTTTTACCTCATCGGCCGTAAAGTTCGTGCCGTTATCAGTGATGATGCTGTGGGGGACGCCGTAACGGTGTACGACCCCGGATATGAAGTCTATCACCGGTCCGGATTCGGCCGTCTTAACAGGCTTGGCTTCTATCCATTTGGTGAACTTATCCACCATGACCAGTAAGTATTTTTGCTTGTGGGTTCCTCCTTTAAGGGGTACAACCATGTCAAGTCCCCAGACCGTGAAGGGCCAAGTGATGGGGATGGTTTGGAGGGCGGTGGGTGGCATATGGCTTTGGTTAGCAAAAAGCTGGCAACCAACGCATCGTTGGACTAAGTCCTGAGCGTCTGCCCGGGCCGTCGGCCAATAGAAGCATGTACGGAAGGCCTTACTTACAAGGGCCCGGGCCGCCGCGTGGTGACCGTCGAGTCCGGCATGAATTTCAGCCAGAAGATTCCGCCCTTCCTCTTTGGAGATACACCTTTGAAGGACTCCGGTGGTGCTTTTCTTATAAAGCTCTCCCTCATGGACTTTATAGGCTTTAGATCGCCGCACTATGCAGCGTGCCTCATTTTGGTCCGCGGGAAGTTCCTGCTTAGTTAGGTAGGCTAGGAATGGTTCTGTCCATGGGGCTATGACTTCCATTATTACGTGGGCTGAAGTTGTTATTTCGTTGGCAGAGCCTCCAATTATGTCAGAATGTTCGGTGTCGGGCAGTGCGGGAGGGTCCGGGCTGTTATTTTCGAGTTCCCCTTCCCATACTACGGATGGCTTGAACAGCCTTTCCAAGAAGATGTTGGGAGGGATGGCATCGCGTTTTGCGCCGATGCGTGCCAGGACGTCTGCTGCCTGATTGTTTTCCCGGGCTATATGGTGAAATTCGAGCCCCTCAAACCGAGCTGACATTTTTAGGATGGCGTTGTGATAAGCTGCCATTTTCGGATCCTTGGCATCAAAGTCTCCATTTATTTGGGATATCGCGAAGTTCGAGTCTCCGCGCACCTCTAGGCGTTGAATGCCCATGGATACTGCCATCCGGAGACCATGTAGAAGGGCCTCACATTCGGCTGCATTGTTGGAGTCCGTATACATTATCTGGAGTACGTATTGAACTGTATCTCCTGTTGGGGACGTCAAAACGACGCCAGCCCCCAGACCAGCCAACATTTTGGAGCCGTCGAAGTGCATGATCCAGTTGGAATATGTGTCGTACTCTTTAGGGAGTTCGGCTTCCGTCCATTCGGCGACGAAGTCGGCCAAAACTTGTGACTTAATAGCTCGCCGTGGCTTGTAGGTATGTCGAACGGGAGGAGCTCAATGGCCCATTTGGCAATCCGGCCCATTGCGTTGCGGTTGTTTATAATATCGTTAAGTTGTACTTCTGAGGCTATCGTTATCGAACACTCTTGAAAGTAGTGTCGCAGCTTCCGGGACGCCATAAATACCGCGTACGCTATCTTTTGATAATGCGGGTACCATGACTTGCATGGAGTAAGGACAGTGGACACATAGTAAACCGGCTTTTGAAGGGGGAATTTGTGTCCGTCCGTTTCTCGTTCGACGACAAGCACTGGGCTTACTACTTGATGAGTTGCCGCAGTGTATAATAGCATTGGTTCGCCAATGTTTGGCGCGGCCAGGACTGGGTTTGTTGCCAATATGGCTTTTATTTCGTTGAGTCCGGCCGTGGCGGCATCTGTCCACTCGAAGTGTTCGGTGCGCCGCGGAGGAGGCGATAAAGGGGTAATGCCTTTTCCCCAAGCGGGAGATAAAGCGGCTTAGAGCCGCCACGCATCCGGTCAATTTTTGTATTTGTTTGAGGTCTTTTGGGATGTCCAATTGTGATAGAGCTCGGATCTTGGCTGGATTTGCTTCAATTCCTCTACCGGATACAATGAAGCCCAAGAGCTTTCCGGCTGGTACACCAAAAACACATTTTTTCGGGCTGAGCTTGATGTCGTATGTTCGGAGGTTATCGAATGTGAGCCTCAAGTCGTCTACTAGAGATTCGACATGCTTGGTTTTGACGACCACGTCATCTATGTATGCCTCCACTATTTTTCCGATATGGTTTGCCAGACATGTCCGAATCATGCGCTGATATGTTGCGCCGGCATTTTTGAGCCCGAAGGGCATTGTGTTGAAGCAGAATGGGCCGTACGGTGTGATGAATGCCGTTGCGGCTTGGTTTGGCTCTGCCATTTTAATTTTATGGTAGCTGGCGTATGCGTCGAGGAAACACAATGAATCGTGTCCTGCGGTAGCATCGATGATTTGATCGATGTGAGGGAGGCGGAAGGGATCCTTTGGGCAGGCCTTGTTAAGGTCCTTAAAATCGACGCACAAGCGCCAGGATTTGTCCTTCTTTGGTACCATCACCAGGTTTGCTAGCTAGTCCGGATGTTTTATGTCTCTGATGAATCCGACCTCCAATAGCTTGGCTAGTTCCTCTCCCATGGCTTGTCTCTTAGGTTCGAAGAAACGCCAAAGAGCCTGCTTGACTGGCTTGAATCCTTTTAGGATATTTAGGCTGTGCTCGGCCAGCCTGCGTGGGATTCCTGGCATGTCTGAAGGGTGCCAGGAAAAAATGTCCCAGTTCTCGCGTAGGAACTCTCGTAGTGCGGCATCGACATCAGGGTATAATTGTGCCCCGATGGAGGCTGTTTTTGTAGCGTCCGTTGGATGGACTTGGAATTTGACTATTTCGTCCGCTGGTTTAAAGAAGGTGGACTTGGATCTTTTATCGAGTATCACGTCGTCCCTGTTCACCGTGGAGCGCAGCGCAGTTAGTTTCTCGGCCGCTAGGGCTTGGGATAGTGCCTCGAGGGCCAGTGTGGCTGTCTTATTTTCGGTGCGGAGTGCTATGTCCGGATCACTAGCAAGAGTGATGATTCCGTTGGGCCCGGGCATTTTGAGCTTCATGTAGCCGTAATGGGGTATGGCTTGGAAGATAGTAAACGCCTCCCGCCCTAATAAAGCGTGGTATCCGCTACTGAACGGGGCCACTTGGAACGTGACCTCTTCGGACCTGTAATTATCCGGCGTGCCGAACACCATATCTAGTGTGATTTTTCCTGTACAACGCGCTTCCCAACTAGGGATTATTCCTCTAAAGGTTGTGCTTCTTCGCTCGATGCGGTTCCAATCTATTTCCATTTTTCGAAGGGTTTCCTCATAAATGAGGTTCAATCCGCTGCCACCGTCCATGAGTACCTTGGTGAGTCGAAAGTCATCCACTATTGGACTGAGGACCAATGCGGCTGGTGCTCGGGCTGTTCGGAATTTAGGTTCGTCACTGGCATTAAAAGTAATAGCCATGTCACTCCATGGGTTTATTGTTGCCACGTGGTAGACTTTGGCAAGGCTGCAGAGTGTTCGTTTTCGCATATTATTTGACGCGAAAGTCTCGAAGACTGTTAATACCGTACTGGTATCCCTGGGCTGGTGCTCTGTGGCTTCTGGGGTTAGAAGATCTTCGCCACTTTTGGCCACCTGCCGGAGTATCCATCATGCTCTAAGGCTATGAGTTGGTGTGGCGCCCTTTGCACTGTGAATTTTACAGGGTCCATTGAGCCATCCCTCCAGTACGGTTCCATGCCCTGTAGAGCGTTTTTGCCTTTTGATGTTGGGTGTCTGGCGATAATGCACCCTTTTATTTCGGACTGGGTTTGTATTTAGTGCCGGATTATCCCAAAATTTTATTTCGGTTTTCCAGGCGCTTTCCATCGCACAGTACTTCCGTACTATGGACGCCAAGTCGATAAAGCGTGTAATTTCGCGGCGACTTATGGCGTTGAGGATTCCCTTGTCCGTACAATTATTGCAGAAGAATGAAATTGTGTCTTCCTCACGGCAGTCCTTTATCCTGTTAATGACCAGGAGGAATCTGGCCCAGTAATGGTGTCCTGTTTCTCCGGGCTCTTGCCTAATTTGGGATAGATCGCTTATGTTTGGGTGGGTGGGTGGAATTGAATCCGAAACCTCATCCAATCTGAGACTCAAGGGCCAAGGAGTTTCCAAACTCGGAAGTTTGGATTCTTGGATGTTTTCCAATGAATCTGGCCTGCTGCCTGACTCTAGGTTTAGGTCTTGAGTGACGTCCTCCCCTCCGCGGATATCCGGCTTGGAGGGATCGGGAATCCAGACATAGCTAGTCTTTAAGATAGATGAGGGGTCGCCGCATTGTTCCTCCACCACTGCCACGTGATGGGTGACCTGGGGAGAGTTGATCTCTCTCAGATCGGGTTTAAGCCCAATCTGATCGTAGTCTGTAGCGACTCCCAGGGCGGCGATGCGATCCAAGAGCTCGTTTAGGGAAGAGAGCTCCATTGGATCTAACTGCTCGGCGAGTTCCGAGTTGACGTAAAGGTTGCTTTCGATGACCCGAGAAGTCCTCGTCGGCGCAGCGGCCGAACAGGCGGTGAAAGGATCGAGAAGAGGTGTCTAGAGGGGGGTGATTAGACACTAATTGCCAAAAGTTGCAGTTTTTAATATTCTTAAGTTTAAGTGGAGTTTAAGAACAAGTTTAACCAACACAATACATATCAAGCAAGCATGCAATGAGTATATGAGCAGCGGAAAGTAAAGCATGCAACTTGCAAGAATGTAAGGAGAAGGGTTTGGAGTATTCAAACGCAATTGGAGACATGGAGGTTTTTGTCGTGGTTCCGATAGGTGGTGCTATCATACATCCACGTTGATGGAGACTTCAACCCACGGAGGGTAACGGTTGCGCGAGTCCACGGAGGGCTCCACCCACGAAGGGTCCACGAAGAAGCAACCTTGTCTATTCCATCACGGCCATCGCCCATGAAGGACTTGCCTCACTAGCGGTAGATCTTCATGAAGTAGGTGATCTCCTTGCCCTTACAAACTCCTTGGTTCAACTCCACAATCTTGTTGGAGGCTCCCAAGTGACACCTAGCCAATCTAGGACACACCACTCTCCAAGAAGTAACAAATGGTGTGTTGATGATGAACTCCTTGCTCTTGTGCTTCAAATGATAGTCTCCCCAACACTCAACTCTCTCTCACAGGATTTGGATTTGGTGGAAAGAAGATTTGAGTGGAAAGCAACTTGGGGAAGGCTAGAGATCAAGATTCATATGGTTGGAATGGAATATCTTGACCTCAACACAAGTGTAGGTGGTTCTCTCTCAGAAAGTGTGTATTGGAAGTGTAGGTATGTTCTGATGGCTTTCTCCACGAATGAAGAGTGGGTGGAGGGGTATATATAGCCTCCACACAGAATCTAACTGTTACACACAATTTGCCAAACTTGGTGGGACCGAATGGTTAAACTCGGTTGGACCGATTCAGCAAACCTAGTGACCGTTAGGATTTTTGGTGGGACTGAGATGCAACTCGGTAGGACCGATATGGTTAGGGTTAGGGCATAACGTAATCTCGGTGTGACCGATTACACAAACTCGGTGGGACCGATTTTGATAATAAGCTAACCAGAGAGTTGGTCAGGTAAACTCGGTGGGACCGATTCGCTCATCTCGGTGAGACCGAAATGTTACAAAAGGGAAACAGAGAGTTTACATTGCAATCTCGGTGGGACCGATCGCTCATCTTGGTAAGACCGAAACGTTACGAAGGGAAACAGAGATATTACAATCCCATCTCGGTGAGACCGAGATCCCTATCGGTGAAACCGAATTGCTAGGGTTTGTGGCAGTGGCTATGACATTTGAAACTCGGTGGCGCCGGATAGGAAGAATCGGTGGGGCTGAGTTTGACTTTTGGTTTAGGTCATATGTGGATGTGGGAAGGTAGTTGAGGGTTTTGGAGCATATCACTAAGCACTTTGAGCAAGCAAGCCATTAAGAAACACCTCATCCCCTCTTGATAGTATTGGCTTTTCCTATGGACTCAATGTGATCTTGGATCACTAAAATAGAAAATGTAGAGTCTTGATCTTGAAGCTTGAGCCAATCCTTTGTCCTTAGCATCTTGAAGGGGTTCCTCATCCTCTAGTCCATGCCACTCCATTGTTGAACTTATCTGAAACATACTAGGTAAAAGTGTTAGTCCAACAAGAGATATGTTGACATTAATTACCAAAACCACCCAGGGAGCACTTGTGCTTTCAGGTGGTCATAAGAAAACCACCTAGCCGGAGAGTTTGGCCGACAGCCAAAGCTCCCTTAACGGCGCCGTCTTTAAAGACGGGATGAGGCATCCTTCCTGATGGCGACGGCACAGCGGAACTCTCAATGAAAGCACCTATGTCGGTGTCAAAACCGGTGGATCTCGGGTAGGGGGTCCCGAACTGCGCATCTAGGTCAGATGGTAACAGGAGGCAGGGGACACGATGTTTTACCCAGGTTCGGGCCCTCTCGATGGAGGTAAAACCCTACGTCCTACTTGATTAATATTGATGATATGGGTAGTACAAGAGTAGATCTACCACGAGATCAGAGAGGCTAGACCATAGAAGCTAGCCTATGGTATGATTGTATATTCGTCCTACGGACTAAAACCCTCTGGTTTATATAGACACCGGAGAGGGCTAGGGTTACACAAAGTCGGTTACAATGGGAGGAGATCTACTTATCCATATCGCCAAGCTTGCCTTCCACGCCAAGGAAAGTCCCATCCGAACATGGGATGAAGTCTTCAATCTTGTATCCTCATAGTCCAACAGTCCGGCCAAAGGTTATAGTCCGGCTATCCGGACACCCCCTAATCCAGGACTCCCTCAGGGACTTTTTAAGGAGTAGGGACTTTTTAGTTGGGACTAGAAAAGGTCCTAGGACTTATGAACCAAACAGAGCCTCAATATGGACCACATACGGAGCAAAATGAGTGAATCTACACTCTAAAATACGTCTATATACATCAGTGTTTGGAGTATGTACTAGTAGTTCATATTGAAATCTACTAAAGGACATATATATTCCAAATAATATGATAATCTCTCTAACCAAGGTAGTTGAGACGAGGAGTAAACGGAGGGAGTAGTAAAATTTTCTCCTTGTCCTGCGAGCCACTGCACGCATGGGCGAGGGAGCGGGTGTAAGGCATACAATACTACTAGTAGTAAGCAAGCTTCACCTCATCCTGCGAGCCACCGTGCCCGTGGGCGGGGGAGATGGCGTACTAAGCAAGCTTCTCCTCGTTCTACGAGTTGGCGGGACACGTCAAAAGTACTGTAGTGTATAGAGCCTTGCCTCTAAGGTAGGCCCCACATGGTTTGACTCTTTTTCAACATAACGCGTCAAGTCACAATTTGTTTGTTCACTCGTGGTAGACGATCCTCCCTCCATCTAGTGGACAACCAGTACATGTGTCAAATTACCACGTGGACTGCCATTTCGTACATAAATGAGCTCCACCGTGTACCCGCGCGGGTGTGGTGGTGAAAGACACGGGAGTACGTGTGCCGTGCGTGCACCTCTTCTCTTCATGCACGTCCCCCACCTACGTGGGTGTGTGTGAGAGATACAAACCTAGAGAAATGGCTTGTGCGTTCATGAGTGTTTTTTGTTTGGGGGAGGTTGATTTCGTGAATGTATTTGTGGGAATATGTGTCGGTGACATCTCAAGTAAAATTTTGCATGCAATGTGTGTGAAATGGAGGCCTATCCATATCATATATAGAGGACCGGGCGATCCACGAGAAGAGAGGGAGGGGTCATAGATATCGATAGAGTCAAAGAGAGGATCAAGTGGGTGGGTGCGAGATCGATGAAGAGAGCCATCGAAATTGTGTGTGTGTGTGCAAGTCAAAGATATAGGGCGACTGACCTACCGGAATGTCAGAGGGCACAGGTCAAGTTTGTGTGTGGCAGGGAGACATGACTAGAGTGCTCGATGTATCAGTGTGTGTGTGTGTGGGAGGGGGTGGGGGAGGGGTAGGCAGAGGCCTAACTATAGAGGTAGAACGACTCGTATATGTGTTGAGAAGGAGAGACCCAGCTATGTCTTGAGGGAGATCAGTTGACATCCATACATAACTGAAGGACGGGAAATAGGATGGGACAGAGAGAGAGAGAGAGAGAGGGAGAGGGGTAGAGTGCTGGATGGGTGATGGAGTTGCTTCTCGAAGATGGTGGGAGAGGCCTACTAGACAAACTGAGGGTGGAACTGCAATATTATCAATAAGAGTGGGGATGTGTTTCTGTGTGTGCCTGTGCGTGATAGATCTGTCGGGACGCATCCATGGATGATGAAGGGGAACCATGTGTTTGGTAAGCAAACCTAACTAGATCGGTAGATCAATTGTTGTTTGTTGGAGGAAGGGAGAGACATAACAAATGAGGTAGATCGATCGACGTGTGGGGAAAATGAGTTATAAGGACCTAGCTAGCTATATGTATAGCGGGAGATCGGTCGGTGTACGTCCATTTGTTAGAGGCAAATAAGGCCCGATGAGATGGATAGACAGAGAGAATGGAGCTAGGAGGTGGTGAGAGAGGCCTAGCTACTAGCTAGATAGGGGGGGAGTGTGCGGTTGTGAGATCGATGAAAAGAGGGGCGAGAGTTTACACGTGTGTGGGACCATATGAGAGACACGAGGCAAGGACACATAAAGGAGGAGATTGAAGGTGCATGTGTATGTTGTAGGCAGACATTGCTGGAGAGGTTTATCAATCGGTGTGTGTCGGAAAGGAGTTGTGGAGACTGTAGGAGAACGACCGAAAGAAAAAAAAATTAATGTGCGCGATGGATAGAATGCTAAGGGAGGGGGAGGGAGAGGAGGGCGTGTGCATGCACGAGAGAAAGTTAGTGGTAGCTACAAAGGTTAGAGGATTGTGTGGGTGTAAGATACTAACAAAGATCATAATTTGATATGAAAGTGGATTCATATAGTTGAACAGGAGATCATATAGTGTTTTAAACATATGCATGCATGAATATAGCGGTGATACGCATGTTGTGGTTTTGCACATGTTATACCATAATGTGATAATGCATGGCGTTTGCAACTCACATCTAAATGTCGAACAATCTAAACCATACTATACATCGAACAATATCACATTTTATTTGAATTTGTGATAATGTGTGGCGTTTGCAGCTTACAACTAAATATCAAACAATCTAAACAATATTATATATCGAACATTCTCACATTTTATTTGAATTTGTGGTAATGTGTGGTGTTTGCAACTCACATCTAAATACTTGTAGGCGTAGGGGGTGGGGCACCATACATAATGTGATAAACACATTATACATATGAGACATGGTTTAGATTATGAAGATCTGGCTAGAGCTTGAAATGTACTATGATTTGAAATCAACATAAAGTGGATTCAAAAAATCGAGTTCGAGTTCATATAGTACACATAGTTCATATGTAACTCGAGACTAATCATGTGGTGTGATATGAAGATAATACACAAACGATGGTTTAACTTGACAATAATGATGATTGTAGATCTTATTAAAAGAGAGAAACAAATTCAAATGCTTTGACTTCACAACAATCATTATTGTAGATCTTATTCAAATAGAGAAACAAATTCAAATTTAGTTCATATTGAAGCGGTAGTATATACGTTTGGAATGCACTAAAACGTTCATTTGAGTAGTAGGTTGCATGCATTATACACGTAGTGAAATATTTTAATTGAACATAACATGAATTCAAAGTTTTGAATGACATTTGTAGTGCGAATTGATTTGGTACAGTACACGTTAGGCTTGTCCAGAAATTTCAACCCGTGCCTTGTTAGCCCGAAATATTTAAGATATATCTTTGTCTTGTTGTGCTCCGACAACACCCTCCATCTCAACCCGCGCCCTGCTCTTCCAAAATTACAACGCGCATGAAAACTCCCACCTCCTGTGAAATCCCGACACGCGAAATGCCCGTGATACCCCTGAACTGAAAGAACCGCCTCAAATCGGTGGGGGTACTTTCGTAACTTACCCCACATTTCGGACAAGCGCGTCCCTAAGCCATGGTTCCCCACTCCCATCCCATCTGTCCACCCATTCGTACACCGAGGCCGGGAAAACCCGCGAAGCCCCACACCCTCCTCCGTCTGCCACCCAGCCAGAGCCTCTTCCCTGACGACGTCGTCCAGAACAACACCTCGATGTCCCTCATCCACCGTACCTGATGAGGATCCGTCGTCGATCTGGTCGTCCCGCCGGTTCAGCCACCCCGTCCTCCAGCTCCAAGGAGCTGCCCTGACATTCCCCTCGTCTTTCACGCCACCTCCATTCCTACACCGCCATCTTCACCTACACTACTGGAAGAACATCATCATCACCATTTCCTCGGATGAAGCTGCGGCCTAATCGGCGCCACCAAAGAGGTTGTACACTAATCGCCACATTTTGTTCTTGATTCGATCTCATGGTGCTGCCGGCGCTCGGTCCCGAGCCGACACGGCGCGGCTCCATCCATGGCGGCGTCGCCGGCCACTTCCTCCATCGCGTCGCTCCCTCGGCGGTGACGTCCACATCAGTAGGAGCTGCTGCTACTTTATCTCTCGCTCGCGCTACTGCTCTGCTCTTACTCTCGGTCCCTTGCCTTGTCTGCTCTTGTTCTTGCTCTTGCTCTCACTGCTGCTCTCGCTCTTGCTCTTGCTTGCGATGCTGCTCCGATTTAGCTACACTTCAGTCGACTGAATCGACTTTTAGGTCAGTCAATTTTTAGGGGG